>NC_057812.1:193253314-193255680 GCF_018294505.1 Triticum aestivum | reverse complement strand
CTGCGCCTCCCTGCTCCCCGCCGCCGCATCGCCGCCTCCCTCGCTAACGCCGGCGACCGGAGCTCCCCTCCGCCCGCTCCGGCCACCGCGGTCGTCGCCGCCCCGCCGCTCCTCGGAGCCCGCCACCGCCGCCGTCGTCAGCACCGGCCGGGGAGAGGCCGGCCTCACCTCCCCTTCTTCTCCCCGCCGACGAGCTTCCCCGGCGAGCTCGGATCTCGCCTCGGTTCGCGTGCCGTGAACAGTGAACCCTAGATCCGGAGGTTGTTTTTCTTCTAAGTCCCGAAAATTCCAGATCCAAGTGCTCCTGTTCATAGCCTTGTAACTTTGCATCCATAGCTCCGATTTGGGCATATAGCATATCCAAATGTTCATCTCAGAGAGTACATCATTTCATTCCATTGCACCATTTTCATTTGAGTTCTTCTTGATGCCCGAAATGCTGTTATAAGAGGGCTACTTGAGTTAATTGTCAGATCTGCTACTCCGTTTAGCTTTGTCATTTTTGCCATGATTGTGTGCATGATATGCCCATGAGTTCTACATATGTTTTGTTAAGGGTTTTGTCATCTTTCCAGAGGTGCAACCCATGTATTTTTGTGATGGGTGTGGTGACTAGTACAAGCTTGCAAATTGGTGCACTTGTTAATTCTGATTTCAGGGACTTAGCAATTCCACTAAGTCCTTGAGCTGTTTATCTCATGTGGCCATATGTTCATGTTGTTTCCTAGTGATCCGTGCCTCTTTTGAGGATGATCAGTAAGGATGTTTTGTTAATCTTGTAGTGCTCTATCCATCCATGTCTTTGTTTGCAGTTATGGAGCACCCTAGCTTGAGTCAATCGAGCTCTACTTTTGCTACTTTGTGAATCTGGGCAGATTGTCAACTTGTTTGCAATTTTGCCGGTGATGTTGTAGTTGATCCGTGCATGCTATGTTATTGTTCTTGCCATGTATAGCTTGAATTTTGTGTGTTCTTGATAGATGTTTGCTTACCTTGTCATGACGTGCACCGTAGTGAGTGCATCGAGCTCGTAAACATGCCTACTTGAGATATATTTCAGCATGTGTCAGTTTTCACTAAGTCTGAAAACTGATTATGTTTTTGCTATGTTCACATGCTTGCAATTGTATTTTATGATCCCTTTAGGCTCAAGGTCACTAAGGGAATTTTGTTAAGCTCTTTGAGTAGCTCCATTCCATGCTTTACTTTGCCATGTTCAGGTCCTGTAGCATGTAGTTTTGTTGCTCCGAAGAGGGCTACCTAATCTGAAATTCCAGACAAGTGTTAATTTCACTAAGTCTAAGATCTGTTTGTCATATGCATTTTTGCCATGCTTGTTTGAACCTGTTAATGGATGAATAGTCCGTAGCTCAGTGCTAGACTTTTGTTAAGCATCTTGAATGCATCCCTGCCATGTATTTTGTTGTCATGTTTGGGTGCTGTAGCATGTTCATCTCGTTGCATTTAGATGGCTACTTGCTGTAAATCGCAAACCGGTGTCATATTTGAATCGCTTGCCATTTCCAAACCGTAACTCCGATTCCGGCGTTATTTATATCATTTTCAAGCGATTTCATCTCATCTTTCTAGTGGCACACTTGGATTTCCAAGTTGATGCCAGGTTCTTACATTTTCTGTCATATCTTGCATTTTGCATCCCGCATAGCATATCATCTTTGCATCATCTTGTTTGATCCTTGCACGTGGTTGATTGTGTCTTGTTGCTTGTTTGTATTGTTTGGGTAGAGCCGGGAGACGAGTTCTCTAACGAGGAGCCCGTTGAGTTTGCTTTCGAGGATCCAGTCAACTCTGACAACTGTGCAGGCAAGATGATCATACCCTCGAAATCACTACTATCTTTGCTATGCTAGTTTGCTCGCTCTTTTGCTATGCCAATGCTACGATGCCTACCACTTGCTTTCAAGCCTCCCAAATTGCCATGTCAAACCTCTAACCCACCTTGTCCTAGCAAACCGTTGATTGGCTATGTTACCGCTTTGCTCAGCCCCTCTTATAGCATTGCTAGTTGCAGGTGAAGATTGGAGGTCGTTCCTTGTTGGAACATTTATTTACTTGTTGGGATATCATTATATTATCTTGTTATCTTAATGCATCTATATACTTGGTAAAGGGTGGAAGGCTCGGCCTCTCGCCTAGTGTTTTGTTCCACTCTTGCCGCCCTAGTTTCCGTCATATCGGTGTTATGTTCCCGGATTTTGCGTTCCTTACGCGGTTGGGTTATAATGGGAACCCCTTGATGTTTCGCCTTGATTAAAGCTTTTCCAGTAATGCCCAACCTTGGTTTTACCATTTGCCACCTAGCCTCTTTTCCCTTGGGTTTCCGGAGCCCGAGGGTCATCTTATTT
>NC_057812.1:193095007-193252911 GCF_018294505.1 Triticum aestivum | reverse complement strand
GGGGAAACTCGAGGGCTGGTTTTAGTTGTACGGATTGCTTATCCGATTGTGCCCTGAGAAAGAGATATCTGCAGCTCCTATCGGGATTTGTTGGCACATTCGGGCGGTGTTGCTGGTCTTGTTTTAACCTGTCGAAGTGTCTTGAAGAACCGAGATACCGAGTCTGATCGGAACGTCTTGGGAGGAGGTATATTCCTTCGTTGACCATGAGAGCTTGTCATGGGCTAAGTTGGGACTCCCATGCAGGGATTTGAACTTTCGAAAGCCGTGCCCGCGGTTATGGGCAGATGGGAATTTGTTAATGTCCAGTTGTAGATAACTTGAACCTTAACTTAATTAAAATGAATCAACTGAGTGTGTTATCGTGATGGCCTCTTCTCGGTGGAGTCCGGGAAGTGGACACGGTGTTGGGGTAATGTTTGCGCAGGTTGCTCTCTAGTTTCTCGCTCGCGCTTTGCCTCCTCTTCTCGCTCTCTTTTGCGAATAAGTTAGCCACCATACTTGCTAGTCGCTTGCTGCAGCTCCACTCATATTTACCCTGCCTTACCTATAAGCTTAAATAGTCTTGATCGCGAGGGTGCGAAATTGCTGAGTCCCTGTGGCTCACAGATTACTATTACACCAGATGCAGGGCCTGATGATTCTGCTCTAGGAGACGCGCTCGAGCTCAAGTGGGAGTTTGACGAAGACTCTCAACGTTACTATGTTTCCTTTCCTGATGATCAGTAGTGGTGCCCAGTTGGGGGTGATTGGGACCGTGTCGCATGTTGGGTTATCTTTTATTTTGGCGCCGTAGTCGGGCCATGAGTGTTTGGATGATGTAATGTTATTTATGTACTTGATTGACGTGGCGAGTGTAAGCCAACTATGTTATCTCCCCTTTTATTATCATATTACATGGGATGTTGTGAAGATTGCCTAACTTGCGACATATGCCTTCTATGCGATTATGCCTCTAAGTCGTGCCTCGACACGTGGGAGATATAGTCGCATCGAGGGTGTTACAATATGCCATACCTATCCATTTTCTGTACCTATTCCATGTGTCGTCATACTATGTTTTTCCAGTCAAATGTTGTTCTTTAGTAATAGATGTCCAAAAGGAATAGGGTGATTGCAGATCCTCAAGGAGTACAAACTAGGTATTTGGAAAAGGTAGTGATACCTGTTAAATCAGGTAGATCAGCAGCCACAGAAAACACAGGCCCAACTGTAACAGACTTTACCCCTACTCCAGTGGCCAAACCCCTATTAGAATTGCTGACGGCCCAGCGTCAGGTACTGTCTATGATATCAATTCAAAATTTGAACTCCTAAATTTCTGCATGTGCCTTACCTTCTCTCTTGTATGAAAACTAATTTCAGATGAATCTCCTTGCTCAAAGGATCATAGGATCTCATGACAATATTGGGCTCTGCATTGCTCTTGTTAGTACCTCTTGCCCTTTGTCAGCATACTTACACTCATTGCTGTTTGATTATGTAGCATCACTGTAAATGTTCGCTCATTCGTTCCTTTGCTTGAAATTATAAGATCTATATTTACTCTTAGATAAATGTAGAATTAACACAATGGTTACGAAATTTTGGATTGCTCATGTAAGTACTTGTTGTCATGTACTCCCACTGCATCGAATTAATTGTTGATCATTTGGATGTATTTAGAACTTAATAGTTCTAGATACATCCATTTGAGCGACAACTAATAACAGACGGTGGTGGTATTACTATACATGCATCACGAGATAGTTGATTGTCTAGCATTACTCTGCATCTTATCTGCCCTGCCCTCCACTTTCTCCAAATTATCATATATACATTTACTCTTACCAAAATGTTGAATAAAGCCAATGCCACTGCACACGTTGATGTCTGCATTCCTCTTGTCAGTACCTTTTACCTTGTAACGCTGTACTTAATTAATTGCTATTTGATTATGTATCGTCAGTCTGCACCTGAGCTTCATTATCCTCTATTTCTTCCAATATTATTTGATCTATATTTACTCTTTGCAAAATGTAGAATAATGGCAACGCTTATAAAGAATTTTCTTTGGGGAATTTATTGAATTATCTTTCCATCAACATGGAGAAGGGCTTTGTCCAGCCAATGTTAACATGTAATGTAAGTTCATCCTTCTCAAGCCTTCAAACTTTGTTCTAGTATAGATTTGGATAGGCATCATTTCCTCCACTGCTGTTTACATCTGATTGGATCTTTGCAACGACTACCAGTTTTAAATTGTAGTTGTAAAAACATGTTCCTTATGTAGAACAGATCCATTTATTTGCTTATATAATTGTGAAACCTGTTACGTGTTTCCTTGTTTCTCTTTCAGAGTCGTATCTCTTATGCTAGGTAGAACTTTAGGAAAGATAGTGAGCCAAACCATCTTGAGGACAGCGAGATGACCCCAAGGTCATGTCTTGATGAAGACAGTGAGTTGAAGCTACTCACCAGCAGGCGTGAGACAACCTCTGTGCAGTCGCTGCCTCAATCAATTCGACTTCTTCAGTCTCAACTTAAAGCGGAAAGGCTTGCTTCAGCTCAGCTCCGACTTGAAGTCAAAGATGTAATGAAGATGTCAAGGGACTGCCTTGCGCACTATGGTGCCATACAGCTAGGGATGAAGCATCTATCATTGACACAACTGAGGTCTAATCAGCTTGTTCGGCTGCTTGCGGGGCCCGAGCTTGCCAGGTCTATTGCCTTCTGAAGTGCTCTTAGTTTTGTATATTCTTTTGTCGGTGCGTTTATATGCACTGGTGGCGACCTTTGATGCCTAGTATATGTAATCCGCGGTCATGTTGCGCTTTATTATCACCGGGTAGCGAACTTTGATTCCTATATGCCGTAATTTCTTTGTTGTATAGTCTAGGTTTATTCTTTGCTCGGTATGCTGTAATTTAGGCTGGAAGGTCAAGTGGATCTCAGTGTTGTCGGTCTTCAGGACGGCTCGTTACTCATATGGGCCAAAACGTGGGCCTATAATCATCTTGGGCCATTAGCAGGTCTAAACCTATAGTAGTTTCCCGCCTTTAACAAGCCATGGGCTACATATTTACTATAGTGACACTAGGCTTCCTACGGGCCGTAGAAACGATGGGCCTTCTACGGTCCATAGAAACAATGGGCCTTGTACGGGTCGTAGAAACAATGGGCCTTCTACGGGTCGTATCATCAATGGGCCTTAGACGGGTCGTATGATCGATTGGCCAAACATGGGCCAAAAACAGACCGCATTATGGCCGTAAACGGGCTAGAGTTGGAGTCGTCCATTCATGGGCCGACCATAACCGGCCGTCGGTAATGGGCCATATTTGATGACGCTATGCAAACGGCCCAACGTATTAACGGGCCACAAACGGGCCGACTATAACCACGGGCTGAATTTGGCCCACAAGCAGAAAATGGCAGTAACGTGCCGTAAGTAACCGAATGATGGAAATGAGCCCAAGAATAAATGGGCCCTGAGAAGGACGAAAGATAACATGGGCTGCAAACAGCCCAATGGATTAATGGGTCGTTAATGGGTATAAAGATATACACTGTTCATTACGGGCCAGTTTCACCACGGGCCATTAATGGGCCAAGAGTTACAAAGGGCCTCATCTGGGCCGAAAGACGTCATGGGCCATACATGGGCCGGAACTTAAAATGGGATGGAATCATATTGGACGGCCCAGATGACGCTACTAGGCCTAATTCGTTGTAACGGGCCCTGGGTTAGCGGGTTGTAAATGGGCTATATGCGAACAGGCCGTTAACAGGCTTGCCGTGGGCCGGCCCGCCACCTTTTGACCAAGTCAAATAGGCCGGCCTTTTCATAGGAATGGGCCTCTATTGGGCCGTGCCACGTGTCGACGTATCATAGGCGCCTTCTGTCCAATGAGTGGATGACATCTGTCCCAATAGTGAGCCGACACGTGTTTCCTCCAGCCAATGATGATTTTACATGTGGAAAATCCCCATTGGTCGGGGCTGTTAGCGGGTTATTGGATCCAAAATCGGACCCAATAGCTTAACGGCGTTCCGTTACGGTGGATGCCATGTGTCGGTCACCCTTGATGAAAGCACTTCTGTGACGCGCGATTTATCGTCATGGAAGTGGACACTTTCGTGATGATAATTTTGGTAATGTCATGGAACACTTCTACGATAGCACAGGTATGACTATCTTGATTCTATCATAAAATTGTCATGGATGTACATGCATGACAAAAAATGCGACCTACTGTGACAAACACGTATCATCATGGAAGTGTATTTTTTTTGTAGTGAGCATTGTTATCGAAATTGTTTCGAGAGATAAAATTCACATCTATGGCATCACTATTTTGCTCAAGTAAAGTAGACAAAGGCATATCATTAAGATCAATAGGAGCACTTCTACTAGCAACCAATTTCACAAGAGCATCAACTTTTTCACTCAAAGAAGAAATTTCTTCAACTGAATTAACTTTTTTACTAGTAGGAGCTCTTTTGGTATACCATTGCGATAATTTGCCATAATATTATCAGCCAATTTGGTGGCTTCACCCAAAGTAATTTCCATAAAAGTACCATCCGCGATGGAATCTAAAAGATTACAAGAAACAAAATTCAACCCCGCATAAAAATTTTGTATGATCATCCAAAGATTTAACCCATGAGTTGGGCAATTCCTTAGCCTCATTTTCATCCTTTCCCAAGATTATGCAACATGCTCATGTTCAAGTTGCTTGAAATTCATGATCTGGGTTCTAAGGGAGGAAAATACTTAGTGATAAAAGCATCTTTGCACTTATTCCAAGAATCGATACTATTCCGAGGCAAAGAAGAGAATCAAATTTTTGCAAAACCACGCAAAGAAAACGGAAATAATTTCATCTTGACCATATCATTGTCCACATCTTTTTTCTTTTGCATATCGCATAATTCCACGAAGGTATTAAGATGGGATGCGGCATCCTCATTAGGTGAAGTAAATATGCCCTAGAGGCAACAATAAAGTTGTTATTTATATTTCCTTATATCATGATAAATGTTTATTATTCATGCTAGAATTGTATTAACCAGAAACTTGATACATGTGTGAATACATAGACAAACAGAGTGTCCCTAGTATGCCTCTACTTTACTAGCTCATAAATCAAAGATGGTTAAGTTTCCTAGCCATAGACATGTGTTGTCATTTGATGAACGGGATCACATCATTAGAGAATTATGTGATGGACAGGACCCATCCGTTAGCTTAGCACTATGATCGTTTAGTTTGTTGCTATTGCTTTCTTCATGACTGATACATGTTCCTATGACTATGATATTATGCAACTCCCGAATACCGGAGGAACACTTAGTGTGCTATCAAACGTCACAACATAACTGGGTGATTATAAAGATGCTCTATAGGTGTCTCCGATGGTGTTTGTTGAGTTGGCATAGATTGAGATTAGGATTTGTCACTCCGATTGTCGGAGATGTATCTCTGGGCCCTCTCAGTACTGCTCATCACTATAAGCCTTGCAAGTAATGTGACTAAAGAGTTAGTTACGGGATGATGCCTTATGGAACAAGTAAAGAGACTTGCCAGTAACGAGATTGAACTAGGTATGATGATACCAACGATCGAATCTCGGGCAAGTAACATACCGAGGACAAAGGGAACAACGTATGTTGTTATGCGGTTTGACCGATAAAGATCTTCGTAGAATATGTAGGAGCCAATATGAGCATCCAGCCTCCGCTATTGGTTATTGACCGGAGATGTGTCTCGGTCATGTCTACATAGTTCTCGAACCCGTAGGGTCCGCACGCTTAACATTTGATGATGATTTGTATTATGAGTTATGTGATTTGATGTACCGAAGGTTGTTCGGAGTCCCGGATGAGATAGGAGTCTCGAAATGGTCGAGACATAAAGATCGATATATTGGAAGGCTATATTCAGACATCGGAAAGGTTCCGAGTGATTCAGGTATTTTTCGGAGTACCGGGGAGTTACGGGAATTCGCCGGGGGAAGTAGTGGGCCTTAATGGGCCATACGGGAAAGGAGAGAAGGGCCTCAAGGGTTGGTCGCGCGCCTCCCCATGGCAAGTCCGAGATTGACTAGGGAGGGGGCGGTGCCCCCTCTCTTTCCTTCTCCCTCTCCTACTCCTTCCCTCTCTCCCCTCTTGGAAAAGGAAGGGGACTCCAACTAGGATTGGGAATCCTAATTGGACTCCCCCTATAGGCGCGCCCCTCCTAGGCCGGCCTCCTCCTCCTCCCTCCTTTATATACATGGGCAGGGTCACCACAAAGGCACTCAAAGATTGGTCTTAGCCATGTGCGGTGCCCCCCTCCACAGTTACACACCTCGGTCATATCGTCGTAGTGCTTAGGCGAAGCCCTGCACCGGTAACTTCATCATCACCGTCAACACGCCGTCATGCTGACGAAACTCTCCCTTGGCCTCAGCTGGATCTAGAGTTCGAGGGACGACATCGAGCTGAACATGTGCTGAATGCAGAGGTGCCGTATGTTCGGTAGTTGGATCGATTGGATCGCGAAGACGTTCAACTACATCAACCGCGTTACTAAACGCTTCCGCTTTCGGTCTATGAGGGTACGTGGACACACTCTCCCCTCTTGTTGCTTTGCATCTCCTAGATAGATCTTGCATGATCATATGTAAAAAATTTAAAATACTGCGTTCCCCAACAGTGGTATCAAAGCCAGATCTATGCATAGATGTTATATGCACGAGTAGAACACAAAGGAGTTGTGGGCGTGGGTATATACATGTTGCTTGCCGTCACTAGTTGTTTCTTGATTCGGCGGTATTGTTGGATGAAGCGGACCAGACAAGCATTACGCGTACGGTTACGCGAGACTGGTTCTACCGACATGCTTCGCACACATGTGGCTGGTGGGTGTCAGTTTCTCCAACTTTAGTTGAATCGGTTTCAATAAACAGGGTTCTTTGTGAAGATCAAAAAGCAAACACTATACTACGTTGTGGTTTTTGATGCGTAGGTAAGAACGGTTCTTGCTCAGCCCGTAGCAGCCACGTAAAACTTGCAACAACAAAGTAGAGGACGTCTAACTTGTTTTTTGCGGGGCATGTTGTGATCTGATATGGTCAAGACGTGATTATATAAATTATTGTATGAGATGATCATGTTTTGTAACACAGTTATCGGCAACTGGCAGGAGCCATATGGTTGTCGCTTTATTGCATAATATGCAAGCGCCATATAATTGCTTTACTTTATTGATATGCGATAGCAATAGTTGCAAAAGCAATAGTTGGCGAGACGACCATGTGACGACACATTGCTAAAGATCAAGATGATGGAGATCATGGTGTCATGCCGGTGACGATGGAGATCATGACGATACTTTGGAGATGGAGATCAAAGGCACAAGATGATGATGGCCATATCATGTCACATATTTTGATTGCATGTGATGTTTATCTTTTATGCATCCTATTTTGCTTAGTACGGAGGTAGCATTATAAGATGATCTCTAACTAAATTTCAAGGTATAAGTGTTCTCCCTGAGTATGCACTGTTGCTACAGTTCGTTGTGCCGAGACACCACGTGATGATCGGGTGTGATAAGCTCTACGTTCACATACAACGGGTGCAAGCCAGTTTTGCACACGCAGAATACTCGGGTTAAACTTGACGAGCCTAGCATATGCAGATATGGCCTCGGAACACTGAGACTGAAAGGCCAAGCGTGAATCATATAGTAGATATGATCAACATAGTGATGTTCACCATTGAAAGCTACTCCATCTCACGTGCTGATCGGACATGGTTTAGTTGATATGGATCACGTGATCACTTAGATGATTAGAGGGATGTCTATCTAAGTGGGAGTTCTTAAGTAATATGATTAATTGAACTTAAATTTATCATGAACTTAGTCCTGATAGTATTTGCATATCTATGTTGTGGATCAATTGCTCGCGTATAGCTTCCCCGTTTTATTTATGATATGTTCCTAGAGAAAACTATGTTGAAAGATGTTAGTAGCAATTATGTGGACTAGCTCCGTGATCTGAGGATTATCCTCATTGCTGCATAGAAGAATTATGTCCTGGATGCACCGCTAGGTGACGGACCTATTACAGGAGTAGATGCAGACGTTATGAATGTTTGGCAAGCTCGGTATGATGACTACTTGATAGTTTAGTGGGCCATGCTTTACGGCTTAGAACCGGGACTTCAAAAACTGTTTTGAACGCCACAAAGCATATAAGATGTTCCAAGAGCTGAAATTGGTATTTCAGACTCATACCCGAGTCAAGAGGTATGAGACCCCTGACAAGTATTTTGCCTACAAGATGGAGGAGAATAGCTCAACCAGTGAGCATGTGCTGAGAATGTATGAGTACTACAATCACTTGAATCAAGTGGGAGTTAATCTTCCAGGTGAGATAGTGATTGACAGAGTTCTCTAGTCACTATCACCAAGTTACTAGAACTTCGTGATGAACTATAATATGTAAGGGATGACGAAAACGATTCCCGAGCTCTTCGCGATGCTGAAATCAGCGAAGGTAGAAATCAAGAAAAAGCATCAAGTGTTGATGGTTGACAAGACCACTAGTTTCAAGTAAAAGGGCAAGGGAAAGAAAGGGAACTTCAAGAAGAATGGCAAGCAAGTTGCCACTCCCATGAAGAAGCCCAAAGTTAGACCCAAGCCTGAAACTGAGTGCTTCTACTACAAAGGAAATGGTCACTAGAAGTGGAACTACCCTAGATACTTGGCGGATAAGAAGGATGGCAAAGTGAACAAAGGTATATTTGATAAACATGTTATTGATGTGTACTTTACTAGTGTTTGTAGCAACCCCTCAGTATTTGATACTGGTTCAGTTGCTAAGAGTAGTAACTCGAAACGAGAGTTGCAAAATAAACAGAGACTAGTTAAGGGCGAGGTGATGATGTGAGTTGGAAGTGATTCCAAGGTTGATAAGATCACCATCGCACACTCCCTTCACCTTCGATATTAGTGTTGAACCTAAAATAAATGTTATTTTGGTGTTTGCGTTGAGCATAAATATGATTGGATCATGTTTATTGCAATATGGTTATTCATTTAAGTCAAAGAATAATTGTTGTTCTATTTACATGAATAAAACCTTCTATGGTCATACACTCAATATAAATGGTTTATTGACTCTCGATCATAGTGATACACATATTCATAATATTGAAGCCAAAAGATGCGAAGTTAATAATCATAGTGCAACTTATATGTGGCACTGCCGTTTAGGTCATATTGGTGTAAAGCGCATGAAGAAACTCCATGTTGATGGACTTTTGGAAACACTTGATTACGACTCACTTGATGCTTGCGAACCATGCCTCATGGGCAAGATGACTAAAACTCCATTCTTCGGAACAATGGAGCGAGCAACAGACTTGTTCGAAATAATACATACTGATGTGTGCGGTCCAATGAGTGTTGAGGCTCACGGCATGTATCGTTATTTTCTGACCTTCACAGATGATTTGAGCAGATATGGGTATATCTGCTTGATGAAACATAAGTCTGAAACATTTGAAAAGTTCAAAGAATTTCAGAGTAAATTGGAAAATCATCGTAACAAGAAAATAAAGTTTCTACGATCTGATCGCAGAAACAAATATTTGAGTTACGAGTTTGGTCTTCACTTGAAACATTGTAGAATAGTTTGGCAATTCACGCCACCTGGAACACCACAATGTAATGGTGTGTTTGAACGTCATAACCGTACTTTATTAGATATGGTGCAATCTATGATGTCTCTTACTGAATTACCACTATCGTTTTGGGGTTATGCATTAGAGACAGCTGCATTCACGTTAAATAGGGCACCGTCTAAAAATACATTGAGACGACACCGTATGAATTGTGGTTTACCAAGAAAGCTAAGTTGTCGTTTCTTAAAGTTTGGGGTTGCGATGCTTATGTGAAAAAGTTTCAGCCTGATAAGCTCAAACCCAAATTGGAGAAGTGCGTCTTCATAGGATGCCCAAAAGAAATTGTTGGGTACACCTTCTATCACAGATCTGAAGGCAAGATCTTTGTTGCTAAGAGTGGATCCTTTCTAGAGAAGGAGTTTCTCTCGAAAGAAGTGAGTGGGAGGAATGTAGAACTTTATGAGGTAATTGTACCTTCTCCCGAATTGGAAAGTAGTTCATCACAAAAATAAGCTCTAGTGATTCCTACACCAATTAGTGAGGAAGCTAATGATGATGATCATGAAACTTCAGATCAAGTTACTACCGAACCTCGTAGGTCAACCAAAGTATGGTCCGCACCAAAGTGGTACAGTAATCCTTTCTGGAAGTCATGTTACTAGACCATGACGACCCTACGAACTACTCCCTCCGTTCGGAATTACTTGTCTCGGATATGGATGTATCTAGAACTAAAATACATCTAGATACATCCATTTCTGCGACAAGTACTTCCGAACGGAGGGAGTATGAGGAAGCGATGATGAGCCCAGATTCCGCAAAATGGCTTGAGGCCATGAAATCTGAGATGGGATCCATGTATGAGAACAAAGTGTGGATTTTGGTTGACTTGCCCAATGATCGGCAAGCCATTGAGAATAAATGGATCTTTCAAGAGGAAGACAGACACTGATAGTAGTATTACTATATACAAAGCTCGAATTGTCACAAAAGGTTTTCTACAAGTTCAAGATGTTGACTACAATGAGATTTTCTCACTCGTAGTGATGCTTAAGTCTGTTTGAATCATGTTAGCAATTGCCACATTTTATGAAATCTGGAAATGGATGTCAAAACTGCATTCCTTAATGGATTTCTTAATAAAAAGAGTTGTATATGATGCAACAAGAAGGTTTTGTCAATCCTAAAGGTGCTAACGAAGTGTGCAAGCTCCAGCAATCCATCTATGGACTGGTGCAAGCATCTCGGAGATGGAATATATGCTTTGATAAAGTGATCAAAGCATATGGTATTATACAGACTTGCAGTGAAGTCTGTATTTGCAAGAAAGTGAGTGGGAGGACTACAGCCTTTCTGATAAGTATATGTGAATGACATATTGTTTATCGTAAATGATGTAGAATTTTCTGGAAAGCATAAATGAGTGTTTGAAAGGAGTTTTTCAAAGAAAGACCTCAGTGAAGCTACTTACATATTGAGCATCAAGATCTATAGAGATAGATCAAGACGCTTGATATATTTTTCAATGAGTACATACCTTCACAAGATTTTTAAGTAGTTCAAAATGGAACAATCAAAGAAGGAGTTCTTGCCTGTGTTGCAAGGTGTGAAGTTGAGTAAAGACTCAAAACCTGACCATGGCAGACAATAGAAAGAGAATGAAAAGTCATTCCCTATGCCTCAGCCATAGGTTCTATAAAGTATGCTATGTTGTGTACCAGACCTATTGTGTACCTCACCAAGAGTTTGGCAAGAGGGTACAATAGTGATCTAGGAGTGGATCACTGGACATCGGTCAAAATTATCCTTAGTGGAATAAGGATATGTTTCTCGGCTATGGAGGTGACAAAAAGTTTGTCGTAAAGAGTTATGTCGATGCAAGTTTTGACACCTATCTGGATGACTCTGAGTCTCAATCTGGATACATATTGAAAGTTGGAGCATTTAGCTAGAGTAGCTCCGTGTACAGCATTGTAGACATAGAAAAATTTGCAAAATACATACGGCTCTGAATGTGGCAGGCCCGTTGACTAAATTTCTCTCACAAGCAAAACATGATCACTTTTTGGGTGTTAATCACATAGCGATGTGAACTAGATTATTGACTCTAGTAAAACCTTTGGGTATTAGTCACATGGAGATGTGAACTAATCACATAAAGATGTGAACTATTGGTGTTAAATCACATGACGATGTGAACTAGATTATTGACTCTAGTGCAAGTGGGAGACTGAAGGAAATATGCCCTAGAGGCAATAATAAAGTTGTTATTTATATTTCCTTATATCATGATAAATGTTTATTATTCATGCTAGAATTGTATTAACCGAAAACTTGATTCATGTGTGAATACATAGACAAACAGAGTGTCCCTAGTATGCCTCTACTTGACTAGCTCCTTAATCAAAGATGGTTAAGTTTCCTAGCCATAGACATGTGTTGTCATTTGATGAACGTGATCACATCATTAGAGAATGATGTGATGGACAAGACCCATCTGTTAGCTTAGCACTATGATCGTTTGGTTTGTTGCTATTGCTTTCTTCATGACTTATACATGTTCCTATGACTATGAGATTGTGCAAGTCCCGGATACCAGAGGAACACTTAGTGTGCTATCAAACTTCACAACGTAACTGGGTGATTATAAAGATGCTCTACACGTGTCTCGATGGTGTTTATTGAGTTGGCGTAGATCGAGATTAGAATTTGTCACTACGATTGTCGGAGAGGTATCTCTGGGCCCTCTTAGTAATGCTCATCACTATATGCCTTGCAAGCAATGTGACTAAAGAGTTAGTTACGGGATGATGCATTACGGAACGAGTAAAGAGACTTGCCGGTAACGAGATTGAACTAGTATGATGATACCACGATTGAATCTCGGGCAAGTAACATACTGATGACAAAGGGAAGAACGTATGTTGTTATGCGGTTTGACCGATAAAGATCTTCGTAGAATATGTAGGAGCCAATATGAGCATACATGTTCCGTTATTGGTTATTGACCAGAGATGTGTCTCGGTCATGTCTACATAGTTCTCGAACCCGTAGGGTCGACATGCTTAACGTTCGATGATGATTTGTATTATGAGTTATGTGATTTGATGTACCAAAGGTTTTTCAGAGTCCAGGATGAGATCACGGACATGACAAGGAGTCTTGAAATGGTCGAGATGTAAAGATCGATATATTGGAAGGCTATATTCAGACATCGGAAAAGTTCCAAGTGATTCGGGTATTTTCGGAGTACCGGAGAGTTACGGGAATTCGCCGGGGGAAGTAGTGGGCCTTAATGGGCCATTTGGGAAAGGAGAGAAGGGCCTCAAGGGTTGGCCGCCCCCCATGGCAAGTCCTAATTGGACTAGGGAGGGGGAGGCGCCCCCCTCTCTTTCCTTCGCCCTCTCCTACTCCTTCCCTCTCTCCCCTCTTGGAAAAGGAAGGGGACTCCAACTAGGATTGGGAATCCTAGTTGGACTCCCCCTATAGGCGCGCCCCTCCTAGGCCGGCCTCTTCCTCCTCCCTCCTTAATATACGTGGGTAGGGGGCACCCCAAAGGCACTCCAAGATTGGTCTTAGCCGTGTGCGGTGCCCCCCTCCATAGTTACACACCTCGGTCATATCGTCGTAGTGCTTAGGCGAAGCCCTGTGCTGGTAACTTCATCATCACCGTCAACACGCTGTCGTGCTGACAAAACTCTCCCTTGGCCTCAGCTGGATCTAGAGTTCGAGGTACGTCATCGAGCTGAACGTGTGTTGAACGTGGAGGTGTCGTACGTTCAGTACTTGGATCGGTTGGATCGCAAAGACGTCTGACTACATCAACCGCGTTACTAAACGCTTCCGCTTTCGGTCTACGAGGGTACGTGGACACACTCTCCCCTCTTGTTTCTTAGCATCTCCTAGATAGATCTTGCATGATCGTAGGTAAATTTTTTGAAATACTGCATTCACCAACATTAGGAGTACCGGAAAATTGGTCTTTCATAACAAGATTCAACAAAGCAGTATTAATATCACAATACTCAGCACTAGCGGCGGGAGGAGCAATCGGAGTGCCAATAAAATCATTGTTGTTGGTATTTGAGAAATCATATAACTTGGTGTTCTCTTGAGCCATGATGACCACACAACAAGATTGCACTAAAAAACAGATCCGGCAAGAAAACGGCGAACAGAAAAGAGAGGCGAATAAAACGGCAAAATTTTGTGAAGTGGGGGAGAGGAAAACGAGAGGCAAATGGCAAATAATGTAAATTGCGAGGAGATGAGATTTGTGATTAGGAACCTGGTATATGTTGAATATCCTCCCCGGCAACGGCGCCAGAAATTTCTTTTGATGTCGCTTGAAGCTACGTCAGTATTTCCCTAAAGAGGAAGGGATGATGCAGCACAGCGGCGGTAGGTATTTCCCTTAGATATGAAACCAAGGTTATCGAATCAGTAGGAGAACCAAGCAACACGACATAAAAAGCACCTGCACACAGATAAGAAATCCTTGCAACCCGACGTGTTAAAGGGGTTGTCAATCCCTTTTGGGGTACGACACCTCAAGATAGGCAAACTGACGTGAGATAAATTTGTAGTAGATTGATAGATCGAATGCCAAATAAAATAAATAAAGAAAAATTCCAGCAAGATATTTTTGGGTTTTTGGTTTAATAGATCTGAAAATAAATGCAAGAGAAAAGTAGATCGCAAAGGCAAATATATGAGAAAGAAGACCCAGGGGCCGCAGGTTTCACTAGTGGCTTCTCTCGAGAAAAATAGCAAACGATGGGTAAACAAATTACTGTTGGGCAATTGATAGAACCTCAAATAATTATAACGATATCCAAGCAATGATCATTATATAGGCATCACGTCCAAGATTAGTAGACCGACTCCTGCCTGTATCTACTACTATTACTCCACACATCGAGCGCTATCCAGCATGCATCTAGTGTATTAAGTTCATGGAGAAACGGAGTAATGCAATAAGAACGATGAGATGATGTAGACAAGATCTATCTATGTAGAAATAGACCCCATTGTTTTATCCTTAGTAGCAACGATACATATGTGTCATTTCCCTTTTTGTCACTGGGATCAAGCACTGTAAGATTGAACCCACTACAAAGCACCTCTTCCCATTGCAAGATAAATAGATCAAGTTGGCCAAACAAAACTCGAATATCGGAGAAGAAATACGAGGCTATAAGCAATCATGCATCTAAGAGATCAAAGAAACTCAAATAACTTCCATCTATATAAAAAGATAGATCTAATCATAAACTCAAAGTTCATCGATCCCAACAAACACACCGCAAAAGAGTTACATCATATGGATCTTCAAGAGACCATTGTATTGAGAATCAAGAGAGAGAGATGAAGCCATCTAGCTACTAACTATGGACCCGGAGGTCTACAAAGAACTACTCATGCATCATCGGAGAGGCACCAATGGAGGTGGTGAACCCCATCCGAGATGGTGTCTAGATTGGATCTGGTGGTTCTGGACTCTGCGACGGCTGGATGAATATTTCGTCAACTCCCGTAGGGTTCTGGGATTTCTGGGGTATTTATAGAGCAAAGAGGCGGTCCGGGGGGCACCCGAGCTGGGCACAACCTGTTGGGGAATGTAGTAATTTCAAAAAAATTCCTACGTACACGCAAGATCCATCTACATGATGCATAGCAACAAGAGGGGAGAGTGTTGTCTATGTACCCTCGTAGACCGTAAGCGGAAGCATTATGACAACGCGGGTGATGCAGTCGTACGTCTTCATGATCCAACCGATCCTAGCATCGAAGGTATGGCACCTCCGCGATCTGCACACGTTCAGCTCGGTGACGTCCCACGAACTCTAGATCCAGCTGAGAGCTTCGCCAGCACAACGGCGTGATGACGGTTATGATGAAGTTACCGACGCAGGGCTTCGCCTAAGCACTACAACGATATGACCGAGGTGGAAATCTATGGAGGGGGGCACCGCAGACGGCTAAGAGAATAACTTGTGTGTCTATGGGGTGCCCCCTCCCCCGTATATAAAGGAGTGGAGGAGGGGAGGGCCGGCCCTCTCTCTGGCGCGCCCTAGGGGGAGTCCTACTCCCACCCGGAGTAAGATTCCCCCCCTTTCCCTAGTAGGAATAGGAGAGAAGGAAGGAAGGGGGGCCTGCCCCCACCCAATTTGGATTGGGCTAGGGGGCGCACCCTCCACCTTGGCCTTCCTCTCCTCTATTCCACTAAGGCCCAATAAGTCCCATATAGTCCCCAGGGGGTTCCGGTAACCCCCCCCCCCCGGTACTCCGGTAAATGCCCGAACTCACCCGGAACCATTCCGATGTCCAAACATAGGCTTCCAATATATCAATCTTTATGTCTCGACCATTCGAGACTCCTCGTCATGTCCGTGATCATATCCGAGACTCTGAACTACCTTCGATACATCAAAACACACAAACTCATAATACCGATCGCCACCGAACGTTAAGCGTGCGGACCCTACGGGTTCGAGAACGTAGACATGACCGAGACTCATCTCTGGTCAATAACCAATAGTGGAACCTGGATGCTCATATTGGTTCCTACATATTCTATGAAGATCTTTATCGGTCAAACCGCATAACAACATACGTTGTTCCCTTTGTCATCGGTATGTTACTTGCCCGAGATTCGATCGTGGGTATCTCAATACCTAGTTCAATCTCATTACCGCAAGTCTCTTTACTCGTTTCGTAATGCAACATCCCGTAACTAACTCATTAGTCACATTGCTTGCAAGGCTTATAGTGATGTGCATTACCGAGAGGGCCCAGAGATACCTCTCCGATACATGGAGTGACAAATCCTAATCTCGATCTATGCCAACTCAACAAACACCATCGGAGACACCTGTAGAGCATCTTTATAGTCACCCAGTTACGTTGTGACGTTTGATAGCACACTAAGTGTTCCTCCGGTATTCGGGAGTTGCATAATCTCATAGTCATAGGAACATGTATAAGTTATGGAGAAAGTAATAGCAGTAAACTAAACGATCAAAGTGCTAAGCTAATGGATGGGTCAAGTCAATCACATCATTCTCTAATGATGCGATCCCGTTTATCAAATGACAACTCTTTGTCCATGGCTAGGAGACTTAACCATCTTTAATCAATGAGCTAGTCAGGTAGAGACATACTAGTGACACTCTGTTTGTCTACGTATTCACGCATGTACTAAGTTTCCGGTTAATACAATTCTAGCATGAATAATAAACATTTATCATGATATAAGGAAATATAAATAACAACTTTATTATTGCATCTAGGGCATATTTCCTTCAGTCTCCCACTTGCACTAGAGTCAATAATCTAGATTACATTGTAATGATTCTAACACCCATGGAGTCTTGGTGCTGATCATGTTTTGCTCGTGAGAGAGGCTTAGTCAACGGGTCTGCAACATTTAGATCCTTTTGCATCTTACAAATCTCTATGTCTCCCTCCTTGACTTGATCGCGGATGGAATTGAAGCGTCTCTTCATGTGCTTGGTTCTCTTGTGAAATCTGGATTCCTTTGCCAAGGCAATTGCACCAGTATTGTCACAAAATATTTTCATTGGACCCGATGCACTAGGTATGACACCTAGATCAGATATGAACTCCTTCATCCATACTCCTTCATTTGCTGCTTCCGAAGCAGCTACGTACTCCGCTTCACATGTAGATCCCGCCACGACGCTTTACTTGGAACTGCACCAACTGACAGCTCCACCATTCAATAAAAATACATATTCGGTTTGTGACCTAGAGGTCATCCGGATCAGTGACAAAGCTTGCATCGACATAACCATTTACGATGAGCTCTTTGTCACCTCCATAAACTAGAAACATATCCTTAGTCCTTTTCAGGTATTTCAGGATGTTCTTGACTACTGTCCAGTGATCAAATCTTGGATTACTTTGGTACCTGTAGGATCGAAAGTATGTCTAGAGGGGGGTGATTAGACTACTTGACCAAATAAAACTTATCCTTTTCCTAGTTTTAGTTCTTGGCAGATTTTAGCAACTTTGGACAAGTCAAGCAATCTTAACACAATTCAAGCAAGCATGCAAAGAGTATATGAGCAGAGGAAAGTAAAGCATGCAACTTGCAAGAATGTAAAGGGAGGGTTTTGATGCGGAGCATCCTTCCATCATCCCCATGGACTCTACACCGACACATCAAGCCCCACGTGGACCTATAACAAGAGCTAGAGCACGTGCTTTGGAAACCAAGGTGAACTCCTTCCTACTTAGCTTGCATATGGATACGAATGGAACATTGTTGCTACCTCACCAAGATACGCTATGTCTCATTACGTACGAAGAGGAACACCACCAAGGGGCTCAGGAGCACCCCCAAGGAGAAGAGGAACCACCCCAAGGCCACGCGGACCAAGACGGAGTGCAACAGTAGCAAAACTGGAAGTCCCAGGTGACCCCGTGCGCATGGGCCCCCGAGACCCCGTGCCCATGGGCTATCCAGAGAGTTGATGATGGAGCACCCCGTGCGCACGGGCCTGTACCGTGCCCACGGGACCCCCGTGCGCACGGGCCTCCCAAGATGGATGGCTGAGATCCCCAATCCGAGCCCCTCTTCATCTACTTCGACCCCAAGACTATATAAACCGTACCTAGGGCTATGTTTAGGGTTAGAAAAGTATGAGATGAGATATTTGTGAGCTTTGCTCCTTCTACCTTCCCACTTGTGGAATCAAGGCCCCTTTGGGAAGAATCCTAGTGGATTTCAAGACCTCCTCTAGGAGAAGACTATCTTCAAGACCTCATCTCCTATGAGTGGGAAGAACTTTGCCATTGTATCTTTCCTTTGATTGTGTTTGTGACTTGTGGATCTTATGTTGCTATCCTAGTGGATGTGTAATTGGGGAATTGTTTGAGTGATTTCCTCTTTGTGTTCTTGAGAGTTTGCCCTTTTCCCCCTCCAAGTGTGAAAAGATCCCCCTCTAGGATTTCATCCTATATCATTTGGTATCATGAGCAAGGTTGATTCACATCTTGGAGTACCATCCCCCCATTTGCTAGCTTGATTTTGTTGTTTTTCGTCCAAATTTGAAAATCCCCAAAAAAATTTTCTTGCAATTTGTTGGATCTTGTGAGGTTTGGTTGTTTTGATCCACAAATTTGGAGTTTGGCAAGTGGATCTACCCATCTTCCTGCTTCCCCACATTCCAAATCCTCGAAATAGTCCTTATCTTGGAAAATCCCCACGGATCCGGAGCTGTTCATCCGCTCCCAGCACACCCCGTGCACACGGGCCTCACTTACCCCGTGCGCACGGACCATCCAGAAACTTTCGGCCATCTTTTTTTTGCACCATTTTGCTTCCAAACCAACACTCGTGTTCTTCCGCACTATTTCTCGTGGTTGTTGAGTTTCGGACCGCGGTTTCTCTTGTGTCCTAAGGTGTTTCGGCTACTTAGGCGCATTTGGACATCATCATCGCTGCCACTCGATCATCAACTCGGACACCACACCGGCTTCACCAACTTCATTCTTACCGTACGATCGGACGGTAACCTCGATGACATCTCACCCTTGCTTTTGCATTGATAACCCGAGCCATTTCGCATAGCTTACCCATCGAGACTAGCAAGTTGAGAATTGCCGGGCCACGCTATTGTGCACCGTAGTGATCTTGTTACCATATTAGTGCCATAAGTCTCTCCCGTGCATATCTTACATACTTGTCTCATATCATACTTGGCTCTAGCTTCAAAAAAACAACAAGAAAAGCTTTTAAGCAAAAGAGGAGCAACAAAGAGCTCGTAAACAATAGCATCGAGCCATTTTGCATATCATCTTCGACACCTCATATGTAGCATAGTTGGGATTGAAGACGGCACGTTTCTCTTATAGGTTGGTGCACACGCATATCTAGCCCATTTGAGCAATCGAGCTAGCGTCTCTCTAGTATTTGCACAACAAGAGCATTTTCCGTGGTTGCACATTTTGAGCTCACCCCTTGGTTGTGTGGATCCCATCTATCTTCCGTGTGTGTGTTCCTAGTGATACCATTGGGTTTGATCTATTTGTTTTTACTTGCATTTTTGTGAATCTTCTCAACCTTATCGACATCTTGACTAACATTTGCTTGAAAAAATTTCCACCATCCTAACCGAGCTCCTCCATAAGCCTTTTACTTGTAGGTGTGAGAAACAATTCACGGTACCAATTCCCCTATTATAGCATCACGTGAGATCATACTTGTTACATCCACAATCTTCGAAAAAGGTAACTTTGGTTTTGTTCTCTCATTTTTCCTACTCACCACCACTTTCTCATTGATGGATAGGCCAAGTACTTCTGCCAACCCACTCTTCATGGAGCAAGACGATGACATGAACTCCTTCGTCACGAAGAGTCACCTCTTTGGTGCACAACGTGCTTTGCATCAAGAGCAACAAGCTATGAGTGAACGCATCGACAACCTTGCCGCCGACTTGCGACTTTCCGAGCAACATACAAGGGACTACTTCGACCACAAGCTCGACGATCACAAGGAAGAGAATGACGCAAGGATGGACGAAATTCGTGATTTGTTGCTCAACCACTCGTCTTCCACTTCAAGAAGGAGCCGTTCAAGCCGCCACTCCGACTTCACCCTCTCCGGCTCAAGTACACCGACATCGAACACTCTTCGTCGAGCCGCGTGCATCGACCGTCAAGCAAGCCTCAATCCCCTATGAGACACCGACTCTCAAGAGCGCCGACAACGTCAAACTCAAGAGGCCTTTGTGCTAGCACGAGAATGGCAACGACAACGCCAACATGAAGAGGAAGAACGAGCGCGTCTACACCAAAATGCACAAGATGTCGAGGAACAACGTCAAGAGCAACAACTCCATGACGCTCAAGCACTTGTGGCACAACAAGCTCTACGCGATTCGAGTCGAGCCGTTGCTGACTGAGGCCGTCAAGCCCGTGAACAAGAGGAAGCATTTCGCAAAGAAATTCAAGAACAAAGATTTCAAGCTCGCGTGCATCGTCAAGTTCCTCCTCGAGATCGTGAAGATCCCCCACAAGCTCGCCAACAATATCAAGTTCATCGAGAGCATGAAGACAATGGAAATCCTCCACTACAAGAGCAACATGAGGTTGACAACCCTCCACGTCAAGAGCACCACGAGTGGAACAATCATCTACAACATGGGCGTCATCATCCCCGACCCCAATACAATGAAGAGCAATGCTACGGCAAGCTCAAGTTCACCATGCCCAAGTTCAATGGAAGCAACGATCCCGAAGAGTACCTTTCATGGGCATTGAAAGTTGACAAGATCTTCCTTTTGCACAATTATGAAGAAGAGAAGAAGGTCGCGATGGCATCCCTTGAGTTCCAAGACTATGTCCTTATTGGGTGGGAACAAGTCATTGAGCGCCGAGAGGCAAGAGGTGATCCACCCATCACTACGTGGGCGCAAATGAAGGATGTCATGAGAGCATGCTTCGTACCTACCTACTACAACCGCGACCTCTTCAAGAAACTCCAACAACTCAAGCAAGGAACCAAGAGCGTTGAAGAATACTACAAGGAGATGGAGATTGCAATGATAAGAGCCAATGTCACGGAAGATGATGAGCAAACAATGGAACGCTTCTTGAATGGCTTCAACCATCCCATCAAGAAGATCGCTGACTTCCAACCATACTCAAATCTCATCGAGCTAGTGCACCAAGCCACCAAAGCGGAACGCCAAGTGCAAGATGACTTCAAATATGCCAAGTACTCGTCCAAGACCTATGGCTCCTCTTATCAAGCTCCCGCGACTTTGGCAACTCCTACCTCAACTAGAGCATCACCAAGTACCGGCGACAAGTCAAGTTACAAGAAGACTTCGACAAGCGCAAGTCATCCTCCTACTACAAGCAACTTCAAGCCGAGAACTTCATCATCATCCACTCCAACCGATGAGACCATCAAGACAAGTTCCGTCAAATGTTTCACATGCGGAGGTCGAGGCCACAAGTCCTTCGAGTGCACAAACAAGCGCACCATGATCCTCAACAACGACGGAACCTACGACTCCATGAGTGAAGGAGAAATGGAAGCCCTTGAGCAAGTGGCCATGCACCGACAAGTGAACAACGAAGACGAAGATGATCAAGTCTTTTGTGATGAAGATTCAAGTCCCGCTCTTGTTGTCTCCAAGGTCTTGACTCTTCAACATCAACAAGACGAAGATCAAAGATGCCATATCTTCCACACAAAGGCCGGCATTAACGGATGGTCTGTCAAGGTCATCATCGATGGAGGTAGTTGCCACAACTTAGCAAGTGAAGAACTATGCTCCAAACTCCAATTGGTCAAGATGAAGCACCCTCACCCCTACAAGGTTCAATGGCTAAGTGACACCGGCACCATACAAGTCGAGCATCGAGTACAAGTCTCTTTCAAGATCGGCGCCTGTGAAGACACTTTGGAGTGTGATGTTCTTCCGATGACCGTTTGCCACCTCCTTCTTGGGAGGCCATGGCAATTCGACCGAGGTGTCATTCACAATGGGTGTACCAATCACTATAGCTTCAAAATGAAAGGGAAAGAGTTTGTACTATGTCCTATGTCTCCAAGCCAAGTGCTCGCCGACAAGCAAAACACCCATCGTGGAGAGAATAGTGAGCGAGTGAACCACCAAAAAGAGAGTGAGCGCCACAAGTCCAAATTGAGTGCCTCCACGATGAGCGACAAGAAAAACTTAGTCCTATTTGCCACCAAACGTGAGATGAGAGAAGTGTGTGAGAACCCATCAAGTGTCCTACACTACGTCCTATTGTGCGAGGACGAGGCACTAAAAACTAACACCTCTCACAATCTACCTTTGGTGTTATCTTCTCTATTGTAGGAATTTCAAGATGTTTTCCCCAATGAGCTACCTCCGGGACTACATTCACTATGAGGCATTGAGCACCGCATCGACCTCATCCCCGGAGCACCGCTTTCGAACAAAGCTCCCTACCGCGTCAACCCCGAAGAAACCAAATAAATTCAAAGGCAAGTAAAGCATCTCATAGACCATGGACATGTGCGTGAAAGTTTGAGCCCTTGTGCCGTACCGGTCATTCTTGTGCCAAAACGTGACGGTAGCTTTCGCATGTGCTCCAATTGTAGACCTATCAATGCTATCACCGTTCGCTATCGATATCCCATTCCACGCCTAGATGATATGCTAGATGAACTTAGTGGTGCCACTATATTTTCCAAAATTGATCTTAAGAGTGGTTACTATCAAATCCGCATACAAGAGGGTGACGAATGGAAAACCGCTTTCAAAACCAAGTTTGGTTTGTATGAGTGGTTAGTCATGCCTATGGGTCTTTCGGAAGCACCGGGCACTTTTATGCACCTTATGCATCATGTCTTTCGCCCTTATATTGGTGAGTTTGTTGTGGTTTACTTGGATGACATCCTTGTGTTTATCAAATCTATCAAAGAGCATGTCACCCATGTCCGCACCGTTTTGCAAACTCTTAGAAAAGAGCGCCTCTATGCTAATATGGAGAAATGCATTTCTGGTGTGGATAAGCTCGTTTTCTTGGGTTTTGTGGTTTCTTCTAAGGGTGTTCATGTAGATGAGTCCAAGATCAATGCTATTAAGACTTGGCCGCAACCAACCAACTCGCATCAAGTGCGTAGTTTCCTTGGTCTTGTGGGTTTCTATCGTCGCTTTGTGAAGGATTTTAGCACCATTGCTTCGCCTTTGCATGCTCTGAGCAAGAGGAATGTGCCTTTTATTTGGGGACCATCCCAAGATATCGCATTCAATGAGCTTAAGAATTTGCTTACACATGCTCCCGTGCTTGCTTTACCCAACTTCGATAAACCTTTTGAAATTCATTGTGATGCTAGTGGTAATGCCATAGGAGGTGTGTTAACGCAAGAGAAGCACCCCATAGCTTACTTTAGTGAGAAACTTCCCAGAGCGCAACTCAATTACCCTATCTATGACAAAGAGTTATATGCTTTAGTCCGTGTTTTGCATGAATGGGAACATTACCTTCGTCCCCATGAGTTTATCATTCATACCGATCATGAGACCCTCAAGTATCTTAAGGGTCAAACTAAGTTGAACAAGCGTCATGCTAAATGGAGTGAATTTATTGAGTCTTTTCCCTATGTCATCAAGTACATCAAGGGTAAAGAAAACATCATAGCGGATGCTCTTTCCCGCATATGCATGCTTGTCACGCAACTTGAGTTAGATGTCATTGGCTTCGAGCATATCAAAGACTTGTATGAGCATGATGCAACTTTTGCTACTCCTTATGCCAAGTGTTTGTCGAATACATCTTGGAAACGCTATTACATCAATGATGGCTATCTTATGAGAGCTAACAAACTCTGCGTCCCCGAGTCATCCCTTCGTTTGTTGATTTTGTAGGAATCCCATGGAGGAAGCTTAATGGGCGACAAGACGTTCACCACGCTCTCGAAGAGTTACTTTTGGCCAAAGATGTTTCGGGACGTCAATCGTTTCACCAACTGGTGTTCTACATGTCGCAAAGCTAAGTCCAAAGCTCAATCTCATGGTCTCTATATGCCTTTACCAATTCCATACCAACCTTGGGAAGACATTAGCATGGACTTTGTACTTGGTTTGCCTAGAACTCGAAATGGGAAAGATTCCATATTTGTCGTTGTGGACCGTTTCTCCAAAATGTCTCATTTCATTCCTTGCAACAAGATAGACGATGCTTCACATGTTGCAAATTTGTTTTGTAGGGAAATATTATGTCTTCATGGAATGTCAAGGACAATTTTCTCGGATCGCGACGTCAAGTTCTTGAGTTACTTTTGGAAGACCTTATGCGCCAAGCTCGGAATGAAGTTACTCTTCTCCATGGCGTACCACCCTCAAACCGAGGGCCAAACGGAGGTGACGAACCATGCACTCTCCACTCTACTATGAGTCTTGATCAAGAAGAACATCAAGGACTGGGAGGAGTGTCTCCCAATCGCCGAGTTCTCCTACAACCGTGCAAGACATTCGACTACCGGCAAGTCCCCTTTCGAGGTCGTCTATGGATTCAACCCATTGTCCCCATTGGACATTCTTCCTCTACCACTACAAGAGCGCATCAACATGGATGCGAGCGACCGAGTGAACCACCTCAAGAAGATGCATGAAGATACAAGGCACACCATAGAGCGCCAAGTACAACGACTCGCAACCAAGCGCAACTCCAACAAGTCCCCAATGGTGTTCCAACCGGGTGACCTAGTTTGGGTACATCTACGCAAGGATCGTTTTCCCAAGGAGCGCAAGTCCAAGCTACTTCCAAGAGCCGATGGACCATTCAAGGTACTCGCACGCTACAACAACAACGCCTACAAGGTCGACATCCCACGAGACAAGTACAATGTGAGCGACACATTCAACATCAAAGACTTGGCCAAGTACCATGGTGATGAAGATCACGATCCGTGGACGGATCTCTCCCAAGGGGGGGGGAGATGATGCGGAGAATCCTTCCATCATCCCCATGGACTCTACACCGACACATCAAGCCCCATGCGGACCTATAACAAGAGCTAGAGCACGTGCTTTGGAAACCGAGGTGAGCTCCTTCCTACTTAGTTTGCATATGGATACGAATGGAACATTATTGCTACCTCACCAAGATACGCTATGTCTCATTAGGTACGAAGAGGAACACCACCAACGGGCTCAGGAGCACCCCCCCCCCAAGGAGAAGAGGAACCACCCCAAGGCCACGCGGACCAAGACGGAGTGAAACAGCAGCAAAACTGGAAGTCCCGGGTGACCCCATGCGCACGGGCCCCCGAGACCCCGTGCCCACGGGCTATCCAGGGAGTTGATGCTGGAGCACCCCGTGCGCACGGGCCTGTACCATGCCCACGGGATCCCCGTGCGCACGGGGCCAACTTACCCCGTGCGCACGGGCCTCCCAGGATGGACGGCTAAGATCCTCAATCTGAGCCCCTCTTCATCTACTTCGACCCCAAGACTATATAAACCGTACCTAGGGTTATCTTTAGGGTTAGCAAAGTATGAGATGAGATATTTGTGAGCTTTGCTCCTTCTACCTTCCCACTTGTGGAATCAAGGCCCCTTTGGGAAGAATCCTAGTGTATTTCAAGACCTTCTCTAGGAGAAGACTATCTTCAAGACCTCATCTCCTAGGAGTGGGAAGAACTTTGCCATTGTATCTTTCCTTTGATTGTGTTTGTGACTTGTGGATCTTATGTTGCTATCCTAGTGGATGTGTAATTGGGGAATTGTTTGAGTGATTTCCTCTTTGTGTTCTTGAGAGTTTGCCCTTTTCCCCCTCCAAGTGTGAAAAGATCCCCCTCTAGGATTTCATCCAATATCAAGTTTGGAAGATTCAAACGCAATAGGAGACATGGATGTTTTTGTCGTGGTTCCGATAGGTGGTGCTATCATACATCCACGTTGATGGAGACTTCAACCCACGAAGGGTAACGGTTGCACGAGTCCACGGAGGGCTCCACCCACGAAGGGTCCACGAAGAAGCAACCTTGTCTATCCCACCATGGCCATCGCCCACAAAGGACTTGCCTCACTAGAGGTAGATCTTCGTGAAGTAAGCGATCTCCTTGCCCTTACAAACTCCTTGGTTCAACTCCACAATCTTGTCGGAGGCTCCCAAGTGACACCTAGCCAATCTAGGAGACACCACTCTCCAAGAAGTAACAAATGGTGTGTTGATGATGAACCCCTTGCTCTTGTGCTTCAAATGATAGTCTCCCCAACACTCAACTCTCTCTCACAGGATATGGATTTGGTGGAAAGAGGATTTGAGTGGAAAGCAACTTGGGGAAGGCTAGATATCAAGATTCATATGGTAAGAATGGAATATCTTGGCCTCAACACAAGTGTAGGTGGTTCTCTCTCAGAAAAAGGTAAGTTGGAAGTGTAGGTTCGTTCTGATGGCTCTCTCCACGAATGAAGAGGTGGTGGAGGGGTATATATAGCCTCCACACAAAATCTAACCGTTACACACAACATGCCAATCTCGGTGGGACCGAATTGGTAAACTCGGTCGGACCGATTCAGCAAAGCTAGTGACTGTTAGGAGTTTCGGTGGGACCAACATGCAACTCAGTAGGACCGATATGGTTAGGGTTAGGGCATAACGTAATCTCGGTGAGACCGATTTTGGTAATAAGCTAACCAGAGAGTTGGTTAGGTAAACTCGGTGGGACCGATTCGCTCATTTCGGTGAGACCGAAATGTTACAAAAGGGAAACAGAGAGTTTACATTGCAATCTCGGTGGGACCGATCGCTCATCTCGGTGGGACCGAAATGTTACAAAGGGAAACACAGAGATTACAATCCCATCTCGGTGAGACCGAGATCCCTATCGGTGTGACCGATTTGCCTAGGGTTTGTGGCAGTGTCTATGATATCTGAACTCGGTGGCGTCGGATAGAAAGAATCGGTGGGGCCGAGTTTGACTTTTGGTTTAGGTCATATGTGGATGTGAGAAAGTAGTTGAGGGCTTTGGAGCATATCACTAAGCATTTTGAGCAAGAGCCTCATTAAGCAACACCTCATCCCTCCTTGATAGTATTGGCTTTTCCTATAGACTCAATGTGATCTTGGATCACTAAAATAGAAAATGTAGAGTCTTGAGCTTTGAGCTTGAGCCAATCCTTTTGTCCTTAGCATTTTGAGGGGTCCACTTTTCTCATCCATACCATGCCAATCATTGAGCTTTCCTGAGATATTAATCTTGAAATGGCATTAGCTCAATGAGCTATATGTTGTTAGGAATTACCAAAACCACCTAGGGATAGTTGCACTTTCAATCTCCCCCTTTTTGGTAATTGATGACAACATATAGATCAAAGCTTCGACAAATGATAATAAGAATGAAAAACATTGTCGCTTTGAGAAGTATGTGAAAAGCAAGAGCTCCCCCTAAATTTGTGCATAGTTTAAGATTTGATTTGGACTACAATCCACAATGAGTTAGGATCTGGGTTACTCTTCCACGTCGCATACATCTTGGTGGAGTGCTCAAAATTATAATAATTAAATACATGCACTCACCACCAAGCAAAGTGAATGATCATATGGGGATATAAAAGGATAATGTCATCCAACAAGCATTAAGGTAGCATATGATCAAACACATGATCATCCAAGTATCACACACAAGCATAAAGTATATCAAACAAGCAAATAAACAAAGTTCAACCACCAAACAATAAGAGAGAATAAAAAGCAACACTCTCTCTCTCGAAGCCTATGATCTATACATTTTCTCACCCTTTGGCAACAAGTTCCAAAAAGTTCATAAAAATGCATAGTGCTAGATCGACTCTCAGGCTTGGTCTTCAGGTGGTGGTGTAGATAAAACTCCAAGGACGAAGGCATCAGTTGATGTAGATGGAGCTAGTGGAGTGGGTGCTGGAGCTGGTGGCACTGAAGCTGTAGCTGGTGCAGATGAAGTTGCTCTGGTGTCTGTAACTGGCACTGCAGTAGATATCTGTCCTCTGGGCACTCTAGCAAAAGCATCAGTGGTAGACTTGCCCTTCTTCTCCTGCACTTCATCTTGAAGTTGCTCAACAACTGACTGTATCTCGGTGACCTTCACATCTAAATCATCGAACTTCTGCTCCACGATCCTCTCCAAGCTCTCCTGGTTTTGAGTCAGGGTGGCCAATCCCTTCTCAATCCTCAGAGTGGAGGCAATCAAGTAGCCAAGATGATCTTGCTTGCTCTTCAGAAGGTACTGAGATGCCTCATCAGTGGTTGGTATCTTTACAGCCTTTTCAGTCCTTGCCTTCTCCCTCTTTGCTTCTGCTTGCACAGAAGATGGTTCATTCTCATCCATCACCACAATGTTGTCCTCAAAGTCTGGGTAGATGGGCATGTGTTCCTTGTCCAAGAGGTATGTGTCAGTGCCCATCTTGGAGTTGATTAGCTCCTGGATCTGTGGGGCATACCCACAACTTCTCTTCTGATCCGCAGCTGTTCTCTTTATGGTTTCCACAATTAGGCTCATGACTTTGAACTTTTGAGGCACATCAAATATGTGAAGCAGGTTAATTGCATGGCCTCTGATCATCTTGTGATCACCTGACTTTGGCAAGAGAGTGTGCCTAAGGATCCAGTTGATTGTTGGCAAGCCTGACAGAAGGTAATGTACTGATCCAAACTTGTGTGTCTCAAGAGCAGCATCTGGGATCTCTTTGTACATATGTGCCATGGTGTTGTGATCCTTCTTCTTATTGGCATAGACATCCAAGTCATCTTCATTCTCCTCAGGAGCATTGATCAATTTTGCCCATTCTTCAACCGTTGACTGGTACCTAGTACCTTCAGACATCCAGACAATCCTTCCATCTGGGTAGAAATGAGATGTGTAGTAGAACTGCATAATAAGCTCATCATTCCACTTTGTGAGCTTCTGAGCCACAAACTCATCGACTCCACATGCCTTGAAGTTGTCATATACACCATGGAAGTGATCCTCATTTTCCTCAATGAATTTCCAATCAACCCATCTCATGTCACACACTATGGGCTTCTTGTCAAGTAACACTGTCTCATAGAAGTCCTGATGTTCCTTTGTATGGAACCTATAGTCCACAGCAGTCCTTCTCCTGGTGGCATATGGATCAGACTCTCTTCATAGCCTCAATCCTGAAGCCTTCCTGATTTCATATTCTTTGCTACTTGATGAGCATCATTGTGATCTAGAATTTTGGGCTTCAACTTCCTCAAAACAACAGAATCATCTTCTTCTTCAGTAGCTTGAGGCACTGGGGCCTTGTTCTTCTCCTCAGCAGGGATGTTCCTGGTGCTCATCTTGGGTTTTGGCTTTGGAGCTGGAACAGCAGTCTTAGGAGAAGTTTTGGGCTTAGATGGAGCAGCCCCTGCCCTTATAGCATCTCCCATAAGCTTTTGAGCTTTGGGTGTTCGTGCTGCATTCTCTTCCTCTTCCTCTTCTTCAGAATCTCTCATAATTGAGGATCTACCAAGCACTCTGGCAGTGGTCTTCTTGACCCTTTCCTTCCTTTTCTTGCCTTCTCCAACTGCCTCTTCTGGTGGCTTGGAGGTTTCAGCAGTGGATGCTCTGGCCTTTGACATAGGAACTCTCTTGGCAGGAATCTTTGTCTTCATTCTTGGCTTAGTGGTAGCAGCTATGTCATATTCCTTTTTCATAACTTTCTTCTTTGAGGTGGCCTCTTCCTCAACAGCCACATAGTCCTCATCCTCAGAATCTGAGGTTCTCTTCTTTCTGGTCCTGGTGGCTGCCTTAGGCAAGTTGCTGGGTGTACTCCTGCTTCCCTCATCAAAGCTGCTAGAGGGACTAGTGCCCTCACTCATGTTGACTTGCTCCTCAGACTTGTTCTGGCTCTCCCTCTGATCTGACATGATGGAAATACTGACATCAGACCCTGTGAATAGATTATAGATGAGGTAGATTGGATGAGCATCACAAAGTACAGAGGTTTTTGCAAAAGAATGAGTTAAAAACTTAGTTTTAGTTTTCCACAGAAAGCATTTCGAATCTATCGATTTGAAAACTCGGTGATACCGAAGCAGCTTGTGGAACCTAAACTAGTGAACTCGGTCTGTCGGTGGCACCGAGACTGCTAGGGTTTCACAAAGTATTGAACTCGGTCACACCGATTTGCAATTCTCGGTCAGACCGAGAATCACATGTGCAATGGCCTTAGCCAAATCGGTGGAACCGATTTCAACAACTCGGTTGGCCCGAGATGATTTCGGCGGAAACCTAGCCCTAAATTTTCAATCCACAACTAAACTACGGAGTGATTTCACTGGATAGAATGATTTCAATCGTGGCAAGATACATGGCAAAACAATGTGCTAGGAATCAGAGTGATATTAGCACAAGGATCAAGTCCATACCCTAAGTGCGGCGATGGACCTGCTACGGCGGCAACGTCGGAGACGATTTTCGTTGACGGCGCAGAGACCAGCGGCGGGAGGCAGCTGGCGATGAGGAGGACGATCCGGAGACCCAGGGAGGCAGAGCAGGCTGAGCGCGGGCGAAGGGGTTCGGAAATTTTTTCAAATTTTGGCCCGGGGATATATATAGCCTGACCCTGTCGGTGTGACCGAAAAGTTCAAATCGGTTGCACTGAGATTAAAAACCTAGATCAACTTAGTGATCTCGGTATGACCGAAATGGATGAATCGGTCAGACCGAAACGCACAAAGAAGTTTTGGAAGTTTAAGTCCATGACGAATCGGGGACTCCGAGTGCTCCTCACTCAGAGTGGTTCGAATCTGACTTGATCAAACTTTGTGATGTAGCATGAATAGAGTTTGAGACAAGAAAAGCATAGATAGCTAGAGAAGGTTCTTATGCATTCTTGTCCATCCACTTGGCAAAAGAAAAAGGAACCAAACAATCAAAACAACAAGTGGATGTCCTCGAATGAGTAAATTATGCAACCAACATGCTCACATAATAAAATGGCAAATGAAATATGTGGCGAAGCATGCACAACCAATTCTAGCATCTATCAAGCAATTGGTGATGACTAGGTCATCTATATATGAGTATATTGACTTAGGAGTCAAATGAGAACATTTGATCGTAGGTCATTGTCGGTGTCAAAACCGGCGGATCTCGGGTAGGGGGTCCCGAACTGTGCGTCTAGGCCGGATGGTAACAGGAGGCAAGGGACACGAAGTTTTACCCAGGTTCGGTCCCTCTTGATGGAGGTAAAACCCTACGTCCTTCTTCATTAATATTGAAGATATGGGTGTTACAAGAGTAGATCTACCACGAGATCAGAGAGGCTAAACCCTAGAAGCTAGCCTACGATATGATTGTATGTTGTGATTGTTGTCCTACGGACTAAAACCCTCCGGTTTATATAGACACCGAAGAGGGTTAGGGTTACACAAGGTCGGTTACAAAGGAGGAGATATCCATATACGTATTGCCTAGCTTGCCTTCCATGCCAAGTAGAGTCCCATCCGGACACGAGACGAAGTCTTCAATCTTGTATCTTCATAGTCTAACAGTCCGGCCAATGGAGATAGTCCGGCTGTCCGGAGACCCCCTAATCCAGGACTCCCACAATAGCCCCTGAACCAGGCTTCAATGACGATGAGTCCGGCGCGCAGTTGTCTTCGGCATTGCAAGGCGGGTTCCTTCTCCGAATACATTACAGAAGAAGTTGAATATGAGGATAGTGTCCGACCCTGCAAAATAAGTCCCACATTTCACCGTAGAGAGAATAATGTTTTTTCGCAGATCTAATTTGCTGGCTTGTTTTGACAGCATGACGTTATGTCATGGCCCGGTGATTATTCGAACCGTTCCTTTTAACCAGCCCCGCTCATAACGCGAGGCGGTTTTTCGACACGTCTTGTCAAAGCAGAGATCGTGTCCCCTTATTACGGGATTCTCATCAATACGGGCGTGGGTAACCCAACCGCGCCATCAATTGCGGCGCTTGGGGGATAAGCGAGTTTTACTAGGCAAGTGGGGACGTTTAATTTCGTCCGCCCATATAAAGGGATAAGGATTCACCTTTCTATCCACGCCTTCTTCCCCCTCTGCTCATCCGCTCCCGCATACTCGAGCTCTAGCGCCCAAGTCCTCACTTCCATCTCAACCTTCTCCAACCATGTCCGGAGCGGGAGGCAAGTGGATGGTCTCCTCCGTCATGGAGGGAGACATCAAGAAACTAAGGAGAGCCGGATACCTGCACAACGACATCGTGCACCAGCTCCCAGATGAGGGACAGCTCATCCCCACCCCCGAGCCCCATGAGAGGGTGGTATTCCTCACCCATTTCCTCCGCGGACTAGGATTTCCTCTCCATCCCTTCGTCCGGGGGCTCATGTTTTATTACGGCCTGGATTTCCATGATCTAGCCCCAAACTTCATCCTAAACATCTCGGCGTTTATCGTCATGTGCGAGGCCTTCCTCCGCATCAAGCCCCACTTCGGCTTATGGCTGAAGACCTTCAATGTCAAGCCGAAGGTAGTGAGCAGCCGCCATGCGGAGTGCGGAGGCGCCATGGTGGGCAAGATGCCCAACATCACATGGCTCGAGGGCACCTTCGTGGACACCATAAAGGGGTGGCAATCGGGGTGGTTCTATATCACCGAGCCGCGCGACCCCGCATGGGTAGCGGCCCCCGAGTTCTGATCTGGCATCCCCATGCGGCTCACCTCCTGGAAAGAGAAGGGCCTGTCCTGGGGTAATTCAAAAGAGTTGACCGGACTCCAGTCATGTATTCAGAACATGGTGGATAAGAAGCTCAATCTTGTCAACATAGTCCAGGTTATGCTCGTTCGCCGGATACTCCCGTGCCAACAACGGGAGTTTACCTTGTGGGAGTTCAATCCGGCGCAGCACCGAACTCTAAACAGGCTCTTCGACACGACTCATGAAGATGCCTGGAGGGTGCTGTTCAAGGGCACCACGGTCCCTCCCCCCATTACTGAGGATCGCGGATTCAGCGCGAAGCGCCACGCCAGTGCGGTAAGTTCTTTTGCCTGTTACAGGATATTTGTTATATATATATATATATATATATATATATATATATATATATATATATATATATTGGCTCTATGCGGGATCTAAACTCCCGTAATTTTGACAGGACTGGCAGAAGATGGCCGGACAGATCGATTGTCCGGCTCCCTTGCCCGAAGGCCCCGCAGACGCTCTTCTGACGAAGATGCTGACTCCGACCCCTATAAGGTGCCGGAGAAGACCAAGAAGGCCAAGGGAGCTCGAAAGAGTTCTCGACGCCAGGCGTCGTCGGACTCACCGTACGATGACTCTGTGGCGCACTCTTCCCCCGAAGACGAGGAAGAGGAAGAAGAGGCTCCCCCACAGACTGGGGGAGACAAGAAAAGGAAGGCCACCCCAACTGGGGAGGCCGAAGGGTCCAAGAAGGGAAGGACGCTCCTTCCGGACAGCTCCACCGCCGCCGACGATAGTGAAGACGAGTGGTTGCCCAGGGGCAAGCCCAAGGGGAGATCGTAAGTGTTCGGATTCCAAAGTAACCCATATGATTCCTTTGTCGCATTGCTTTCCCTAATGCCGAACTCAATTGTATAGGCCGCCCCGAGCCAATATCGAGGTATCCTCGGACGGCTCCCTGGCTTTGTCGGCCACCTCCCCTCATCCATCCAACGACACCGAGGTGCTGTCTCAAGAGGCACCGGATCAAGGGGGGACAGTCTCGGAGGCGCCGCAAGGCGACCTTCCCGACTCCAGGAGCCGAGGGGACGGGGTCCCCGAGAGCTCCGAGTTCGGCCCTCAGCCGAACACCGCGCAGGACCCTCCAACGGCTTCGAGCTCGGGTAGGCGGCCCCCTTCTAAGGAGGGTGAAACGCCTGTGCCGGTGACCTCTGTCCATCCAGAGGCGCCGGACACTATGTTGGAAGCGCTTTGCAGCGCTTCCATCGAGGAGGAGCACCGCACTATCATGAGTGCGGTGATCCAGAAGGTTCAGTCCGCCAAGAGCGGATTGACTGAAGCCTATACTAGCCTTCTAACAGGCTTCGAGGTAAGTGTTTAAAATGTAGTAAAAGTGTTACCGCATAGACAGTATCCCCTGATGCTTTGTTCGGTGTTCACAAAGAAAAGCCGAAGAGAGGATCAAATAATATTGCAGGAGTCTAATATAAGTATGTCAATATGCATATGCAGGCTTCGCTACTGGCGTCCGCCGCACTGACTACGGAGGTCGCCGTACTGAAGGAGGCCCTTGAGGGGTCCCAGAAAGAGCTCGGCCTTGCTAAGAGGCAGCTCGAGGAGAACAAGGGTAAGTGATATCCCGTCTGTAGATGAGAAAAAGGACGCGGTTGCTAAATGACAGGATCATTGTATGTTTGCCAGGGGCCACGACCGAGGTGGCGACCCTGAAGCAAGCGCTATCCCAGGGCGAAGAAAGGCGACCCAGGAGCGCACCGAGCGAGAGAGGCACGAGGCTCGGGTGGGCGAGGTGCAGCAAGAGCTCTAGGCTCTCGTGACCAAGCATGAGGCGTTGGAGCTTGACTTGAAGACAAGAGAGTCTGAGCTTGCCGCGGCCCGTGAGAGCGCGAAGAGTGCCAAGGCCGAGGCCAGAAGGCCCTTCAGGAGATCGATGCGATGAAGAAGATAGCGGCGGGTAAGGCTTTCTATATGCAAAGCAAGCATGTAAAGGTGAATTACCGACTACTTACCCGAATCTGGAGCTCTTCAGGAGCATTCGCAGATTTGCCCCACAGTGTGTCCGGTGCCGCACTGTTCTACTAGGACGAGGACGGAAGCTCGACGGAGAAGATGTTCTGGTCTCAGTATGTTGAGGCCGAACATCCGGTGCCAATGAGGGACCAGCTGAAGTAGATGGCCGAGCTACATAAGGCGGCCGATCAGGCCATGAAGGGCTTCATAGTCTGGTTGTGGCCTGGCAACGCCCTTCCGAACAGCTTCTTCGGCCTGGTGAGGCGGCTTGTGGATGCCTGCCCACGGCTGGAGGTCGTCAAGCGATCCGTCTGCATTGAAGGTGCACGCCAGGCCTTCGCCCGTGTGAAAACGCAGTGGGTCAAGCTAGACGCCGTGAAGCTTATCAAGGAGGGGCCGCCGGAGGGCAAGGAGCACCGCCACCCTGAGATGTACTACGAGGGTGTTCTGCCGGGCGCCCGTCTTATCGCGGATGAGTGTTCACAAAATGTAATATTTGAATGAGACTTGCTCGTTTTTTATCCTATGTAATGAAAACTTGTTTCATATGCGCTATGCAACGCTTGTGTGAATTTAAAATATTACCTTCTGTTTGGCTATTTATCTAATCTGAGAGATGGCTAGTCCTCGGCTTCTGCCCCCATGCCACGAGTGCCGGGGTGTTCGGGATAAACCTGAGCACTCTTGTTCCCATGTTTGGGTCCTTCGAGGGAGGTGCTTAGCACAACGAACAAGGCAACCGGACTAATAATGCTTTATCACTCTCACTTAGCCATAGAATTCTATAATTTTAAATTTCGGCAAAGCCCCTGATATTCGGAAGGCCGAATTCGGGGCGCGATACACACCTGTAAGCCAGACGGAGCCGGCCCCTCGCCCTAAGCGGCATAAGTCTTTAGGGACTCGAAAAACCTCGCCGAACAGCGACCAGTCTCTCGCCTTATCATGACAGTCAGTTTTAGCTTTCTCTACTGAGGTTCTCGGCCCGGCAGAACTGGGGCACAATCGCAGTAGTTCTCCTAGCGCTACCTTAGCCGATAGAGCGGAACGTAAGGTACCAAAACATAGGAGCCGGGCAAACCCATCATTTGACCAAAGACATGATTCGGAGCTGATGCATATAATGCTATAAGTTCGGGGTGCCGCACTTGTGAAAGTGCTCGGACTTTTCACACCATATTGTGGGTACGTAAGCCCCTGGTGCATTGGCCGTACCAGAGTGTACGGTTGCTAGGCGTCATTAATTAACACATAGATATGTATACATATAACAAAAATGCGATAATAGTCGTAATGTCATGCATTGTATATTAAAAATTGCATTAAAGCAGAGTGATACAGGTAGTGTAATGAGCAAAAGAGTAGGACTATGTCCCATCCAAGGGCGAGCTGAGGAATTATGTGAAATCTGTAATCCACCTGGGAATTCCGTAGTCATCGGCCTCCTTAGTTGCTGTATCATGTGTTCGGCAATAGAGCTACCGGACAGTGTTTCCAGAGATTGAAGTCCTGAAAGAAAAAGAAAAATAACCAAACGGGAAGCCCCTGGTGCAGTTTAGGCCGCGTTTTGGGACGTGTCATAGTTGTGCCTCCCCCTTCCCATCTGTGCCCATGGTATTTTTAATGCGTAATGATGTACGCGCGGTACGAACAACGTCGTTGGGCTAGGGTTGGGCTGGCCGCCGTATTGCTACGCGAGCTCAGGTCATGCCAGGTGGTCTGTTTGCCGATTGCCCCGAGCGCGCTTGAAGGTGTCCGGGCTTTGAAACGCCAAACTGGTAGATTGCCTTGAAAGGCTGCTTTGCGCTTCTGCTGCGAGGGCCACGGTGTGCTCCTCTGTTCGGAGAGAGCGCTCTGTGTTTCCATTGACTGTAATAACTCCGCGAGGTCCTGGCATCTTGAGCTTGAGGTATGCATAATGTGGTACCGCATTGAATCTAGCGAATGCGGTTCGTCCGAGCAGTGTGTGATAACCACTATGGAACGGGACTATATCGAAGATTAATTCTTCGCTTCGGAAGTTATCCGGGGATCTGAAGACCACTTCCAGTGTAATTGAGCCTGTGCAGTGGGCCTCTACGCCTGGAATGATGCCTTTAAAGGTCGTCTTTGTGGGTTTGATCCTTGAGGGGTCTATACCCATTTTGCACACTGTGTCCTGATAAAGCAGGTTCAGGCTACTACCGCTATCCATGAGGACTCGAGTGAGGTGAAATCCGTCGATGATTGGGTCTAGGACCAGTGCGGCGAATCCTCTATGACGGATACTAGTGGGGTGGTCCCTGCGATCAAAGGTGATCGGACAGGAGGACCAAGGGTTGAACTTCGGGGCGACTGGCTCCAGCGCATATACATCCCTGAGCGCACGCTTCCGCTCCCTCTTGGGGATGTGGGTTGCGTATATCATGTTCACCATCCTCACTTGCGGGGGAAACCTCTTCTGTCCTCTAGTGTGCAGCTGCCGGGGTTCTTCCTCGTCATCGCTATGCGGCCCCTTGTCCTTATTTTTGGCAATTAACTTGCCGGCCTGCTTGAACACCCAACAATCCCTGTTGGTGTGATTGGCTGGCTTGTCTGGGGTGCCGTGTATTTGACACGAGCGATCGAGTATACGGTCCAAGCTGGACGGACCCGGCGTACTTTGTTTGAATGGCTTTTTCCGCTGACCGGGTTTAGAGCCTTTGAATCTGGCATTGACTGTCGTATCCTCAGTACTTTCGCCGTTAATGCGGCGCTTATGCTTGTTGCGACGTGACCTGCTGTTGCCGTCCTTGGTATCTGAGGTACCATGGTTCTTTGATATGTTGTTACTGCGAGCCAACCAGCTGTCTTCTCCCGCACAAAAGCGGGTCATGAGCGTCGTGAGGGCTGCCATAGATTTCGGCTTTTCCTGACCAAGGTGCCGGGCTAGCCACTCGTCTTGGATGTTGTGCTTGAAAGCCGCTAAGGCCTCCGCATCCGGACAGTCGATGATTTGGTTTTTCTTTGTAAGGAACCGAGTCCAGAATTGCCTGGCCGATTCTTCTGGCTGCTGAATTATGTGGTTCAAGTCATCAGCGTCTGGTGGTCGCACATAAGTGCCCGGAAAGTTGTCGAGGAATGCGGCTTCCAGATCTTCCCAACAGCTAATGGAGTCCGCTGGCAAGCTATTAAGCCAATGTCGTGCTGGTCCTTTGAGTTTTAGTGGGAGGTACTTGATGGCATGTAAGTCATCACTGTGGGCCATGTGGATGTGGACGAGGAAGTCCTCAATCCATACGGCGGGATCTGTTGTGCCGTCGTATGATTCAATGTTTACAGGTTTGAAACCTTCTGGGAATTGATGTTCCATTACTTCGTCTGTGAAGCATAAGGGGTGTGCAGCGCCTCTGTATTGGGCTATATCGCGACGCAGCTCGTATGGGTCCTACCCGCTGTGTTCGGCCCGGCCGGATTTGCTTTTACTGTATCCGGCATGACGTTTACCGTCTCGTAGAGTGGTGCGCCCTCGTGATCCATATATCGATCTTGAGTGCTTTGCTTTGTCCTCCAATATGTCTCGCAGGTCTGGCGTATCTCCCCATGCCTTTTTATTTGGATGGCGTTGGGGTGGAGGCTGAGCTTTCGGCATGAATGCCTCTCTATCGCGGCCACGAGGTGGCCGATCAACCGTATCATACGCTTCTTCCTCCAGTCGGGGTAGTAACCCGCGCCTTGGGTAACTCTTGGAGGGACGCTCGAGTTTATCTTCCTCGACTGCGAGGACTTCAGTCCATTTGTCAGCTAGCAGATCTTGATCAGCTTGAAGCTGCTGCTGCTTTTTCTTCAGGCTATTTGCCGTGGCCATAAGCCTGCGCTTGAAGCGCTCTTGTTCAACGGGATCCTCTGGTACAGCGAATTCATCGTCGCCGAGGCTTTCCTCATCTTCGGAGGGGGGCATGTAATTGTAATCCTCCTCCTCTCTGCCAGCCGCTCTCTTAGGAGAGCTGGCCCCTTCGTCCTCCTGATCTAACTCTTGCTGGAGGGGGTTTTCGTTGTCTTCGGCGCTATCCGGAGTGTTATTATCTCCTGTGCCGGTATCACCACTTTTGCTTTGGCGGGACTTAGAGCGGCGCCGCTGACGTTGGCGCTTGGGTTGCTTCTTGGAGGGTCATCCTCCGCTATCTCGTCGCCGTTGCCTTCATTGGGTGTATCCACCATGTATATGTCATACGACGAGGTGGCTTTCCAGTGCCCTATAGGTGCTGGTTCATGTTCGTCTCCTACATCATCCTCCATACCGTCGATGTCTTCGAAGTCGAAGTTGAGCATGTCGGTTAAATCATCGACAGTGGCTACAAAGTGGGTGGTGGGTGGGCGTCGAATTTCTTCGTCGTCCGCATCCCAGTCCTGTTGGCCATAATCCGGCCGGGGCTCTCCTGACAAAGAGAGAGACCTTAGTGAATTCAGAATGTCGCTGAAGGGCGAGTGCTGAAAGATATCCGCAGCGGTGAATTCCATGATCGGCGCCCAGTCGAATTCGATTGGCAGGGGCGCGGATGGTTCGGGGTCCGGAGGAGAGTCCGGCACCTTGGAGTCACGGGCTGCGTAGAGGATTATGCTGGTGTTCGGCTCGATCGCCGTTGAGACTGCAGCCCCTGAGGCGGTGTCTAGCCACCCGTCCTCAATTGGTGCAAATGGCTCCGAGCTAAGGGTCGGAGCTGGTGTGGGCATGGCCTCTGGAATACCGTCTGGTGGCAGAGCTAGGTCATGCCCATCGAGACAGTGCGGCGCGCCCGGCTATGGCTCGAATCCGGCGAAGATCAAGTCTCCGCGGATTTTGGCCGTGTAGTTCAAACTTCCAAATCTGACCTGATGGCCAGGGGCGTAGCTTTCAATCTACTCCAGATGGCCAAGCGAATTAGCCCGCAGTGCAAAGCCGCCAAATACGAAGATCTGTCCGGGGAGAAAAGTCTCACCCTGGACCGCATCGCTACCGATGATAGTAGGAGCCATTAAGCCTAACGGCGATGACACAGAGGAACTCTCAATGAAAGCACCAATGTCGGTGTCAAAATCGGCGGATCTCGGGTAGGGGGTCCCGAACCGTGCGTCTAGGCCGGATGGTAACAGGAGGCAAGGGACACGAAGTTTTACCCAAGTTCGGGCCCTCTTGATGGAGGTAAAACCCTACGTCCTGCTTGATTAATATTGAAGATATGGGTGTTACAAGAGTAGATCTACCACGAGATCAGAGAGGCTAAACCCTAGAAGCTAGCCTATGGTATGATTGTATGTTGTGATTGTTGTCCTACGGACTAAAACCCTCTGGTTTATATAGACACCGGAGAGGGTTAGGGTTACACAAGGTCGGTTACAAAGGAGGAGATATCCATATACGTATTGCCTAGCTTGCCTTCCACGCCAAGTAGAGTCCCATCCGGACACAAGACGAAGTCTTCAATCTTGTATCTTCATAGTCTAACAGTCCGGCCAATGGAGATAGTCCGGCTGTCCGGAGACCCCCTAATCCAGGACTCCCACAGTCATACTCATCGTTTAAGCACAAGTGGGGTTACCACTTTTACATAAAACGTTGTTGTGTTCATACCATTAGAGTTGCTTTTAGCTCAATTCTTAGAGTAAAGCTCCCCCTAGATGTGAGATCCCCCCTAAGAGGGATGAACTAACCTTGGGTTTTGTCGATGATGACTTCATGTAGGTGTTGAAGATGTGGATGCTCAATGTTGATGTAGATCATTTGGAGCAATCCTTTGGAGTGAGTTGCACTTTCAATACCTACACGGGTTAGTCCCACAAGGAACAAACAAGGATATCCATAGACATAGAGTGATGCACACACAAGATGATGTATATGAAAGCATTAGGTTACCTTGTTCCTTGTCTTACCAACAATAGGGTTTGTGACTCCTTGAACTAGTGCAAGATGTGGAAGTTGATTGCACTTGTTCTTGCCAAAATGATAAGAGTGAAGTATGTTGGCGGAGTCACCCTCAAGAACTCTCTAGTTCTTCTTCTTCGGGATCCACATCATCTTGATGGGGATCCTTGGAGTTGTAGTCGTACTTGATGAAGTAGAACTTGATGTAGTCTTGGGAACCCACTTGACCAAGGCCTTAGGTGCTTCTTCAAATCCATCAATTTCCTCTTGAAGCTTATCATTGCCTTTTTGCTCGTGGTCTTGTGGTGGAAGATCATCTTGAGCTTGTGTCCCTTTGGGGGAAGTAGGATCATACTTCTTTTGTTGAGGAACAAACTTTGTCTTAGGGTATTGATCTTCTTCCCACTCAACTCCATTGGCATTGAACTTTCGTTCAAAACCAACACCTTGGTTCTTCCGGTGCCTTCCTTGCTTGCGTACAATTTCCTTGAATTGCTTACTTCTGGCAAGGCTCTTGTAAACACCTTTCTCTATGATTCCCTTCAATAAGCTATTTTCTTGCTCAAGTGTAACTTGGTTAAGAGAATCATTAGTGGAATCAGGAGAACTACTAGAAGCAACAACATTGGATTTAGCATGGTTATTGTTACTACTAGAGGAAGAATCTTTCTTGTTCTTGTTACTAGACTTGACTTGAGGCATGTAAGTGGATAAGAGTAAACGCTTGGCAATGTAAGAAGAACTTTCTTGCGAATATCATCATTGATTACCTTTAAGAACTCATGCTCTTGATCAAGGTTGAGCTTTTCGAAACGTAATTTCTCATGAGTCCTTAAAAGTTCTCAATGATCTCCTAAGATAGTTTCATGAGCTAACTTAAGAGTGTTTAGTTCTTTAGTTAGAAACTCAATCTTATCCTAATCATTGTCATTCGTTTTATCTTGATTAGCATGATTAATTGACATTTCATCATAGTATTCATCACTAGAGTTGTCAACAAGTAAATCATCATCACTTAACAAGTCATCTTCATCACTATTGAAATCAACATACTCGGAGTGTGATACCTTTGGGCCTTTAGCCATGAAGCATCTTCCAAGTCCTTCATTTGGTGAATCAAATATGTTGTAGGAGTTGGTTAACACAAGTGCTAGACCGGCAACACCTTCATCTTGAGTATATTCGGAGTCAGAGTGATAGCTTCTCTCGGAGTGATTGTCGGAGTCGGAGCCGGATACCCATTCACCAACATGAGCTTGATGTCTTTGTTTTGTGTAGCTCCTTGATGACTTGTCCTTCCTTTCCGAATCCATGCTTCTCCGGGATGTTCTTCGTTCATAACGATCATCTCTACTCCTTCTCTCTCTTGATGGTGATTCTTCTCTTCTACTTCTTCTTTTTGGAGAATCTTCTCTTCTCTTGTAGGGTGACGTACACTCATTGGAATAGTGTCTAGGTCTTCCACAATTGTAGCAATTTCGCTCTCGACTAGAAGATCTTTTGTCATTGTAGGACCTTGACTTGGAACTTCTCTCTTTGCTTCTACTCTTGTACGACTTTTGAAGTTCTTCACCATTAGGCTCAATTCTTCATTGAAGGTTTGTTTCTCACTTGATGATGTGGGAGATTCACATGAGGCTTTGTAAGCACCACTTGACTTGTTATGGAGCTCCTCCTTATCCTTGAGTGACATCTCATGAGCAACAATTCTTCCAATGACTTCCGTTGTCTTGAGATCTTTGTAATTAGGCATCATTTGGATCAATGTGCATACGGTATCATATTTTCCGTCCAAATCTCTTAGGATCTTCTTGATGATGAATTTGTCGGTCATCTCTTCACTTCCTAAGCCGGCAATCTCATTTGTGATAAGAGCAAGCCTAGAGTACATTTCAGCGACACCTTCACCATCCTTCATTTTGAACTTGTCAAGCTGACTTTGAAGCACATCCAACTTGGATTCCTTGACGGAGTCGGTACCTTCATGCATATCAATCAAAGTATCCCAAATTTCCTTTGCATTCTCAAGATGGCTGATTTTGTTGAATTCTTCGGGGCACAATCCGTTGAAGAGGATATCACAAGCTTGAGCATTGTATTGCAGCATCTTCAACTCTTCCGCGGTAGCTTCACGGTTCGGTTCTCTCCCATCAAATAATTCACCTTGCAAACTAATACACACAATAGCCCATTCGGCGGGGTTATGTCCAAGAATATGCATTTTCATCTTATGCTTCCAACTAGCAAAATTAGTACCATCAAAGTAAGGACCTCTACGGTGGTAATTTCCCTCGCTAGACGCCATACTCTCCTAGGTTGTGAAAACAAGGCTATGACTACCAAAAGCTATGGAAATCAAAGCAAATGGAGACCAAGGCTCTGATACCACTTGTAGGATCGAAAGTATGTCTAGAGGGGGGTGATTAGACTACTTGACCAAATAAAACTTATCCTTTTCCCAATTTTAGTTCTTGGCAGATTTTAGCAACTTTGGACAAGTCAAGCAATCTTAACACAATTCAAGCAAGCATGCAAAGAGTATATGAGCAGCGGAAAGTAAAGCATGCAACTTGCAAGAATGTAAAGGCAGGGGTTTGGAAGATTCAAACGCAATAGGAGACACGGATGTTTTTGTCGTGGTTCTGATAGGTGGTGCTATCGTACATCCACATTGATGGAGACTTCAACCCACGAAGGGTAACGACTGCGCGAGTCCACGGAGGGCTCCACCCACGAAGGGTCCGCAAAGAAGCAACCTTGTCTATCCCACCATGGCCATCGCCCACGAAAGACTTGCCTCACTAGCGGTAGATCTTCACGAAGTAGGCGATCTCCTTGCCCTTACAAACTCCTTGGTTCAACTCCACAATCTTGTCGGAGGCTCCCAAGTGACACCTAGCCAATCTAGGAGACACCACTCTCCAAGAAGTAACAAATGGTGTGTTGATGATGAACCCCTTGCTCCTGTGCTTCAAATGATAGTCTCCCCAACACTCAACTCTCTCTCTCTCACAGGATATGGATTTGGTGGAAAGAGGATTTGAGTGGAAAGCAACTTGGGGAAGGCTAGAGATCAAGATTCATATGGTAAGAATGGAATATCTTGGCCTCAACACAAGTGTAGGTGGTTCTCTCTCAGAGAAAGGTAAGTTGGAAGTCTAGGTTCGTTCTGATGGCTCTCTCCATGAATGAAGAAGTGGAGGAGGGGTATCTATAGCCTCCACACAAAATCTAACCGTTGCACACAACTTGCCAATCTCGGTGGGACCGAATTGATAAACTCGGTTGGACCGATTCAGCAAAGCTAGTGACCGTTAGGAGTTTCGGTGGGACTGACATGCAACTCGGTAGGACCGATATGGTTAGGGTTAGGGCATAACGTAATCTCGGTGAGACCGATTACACAAACTTTGTGAGACCGATTTTGGTAATAAGCTAACCAGAGAGTTGGTCAGGTAAACTCGGTGGGACCGATTCGCTTAGTTCGGTGAGACCGAAATGTTACAAAAGGGAAACAAAGAGTTTACATTGCTATCTCGGTGGGACCGATCGCTCATCTCGGTGGGACCGAAACGTTACGAAGGGAAACAGAGAGATTACAATCCCATCTCGGTGAGACCGAGATCCCTATCGGTGAGACCGTTTTGCCTAGGGTTTGTGGCGGTGTCTATGATATCTGAACTCGGTGGCGCCGGATAGAAAGAATCGGTGGGGCCGAGTTTGACTTTTGGTTTAGGTCATATGTGGATGTGAGAAAGTAGTTGAGGGTTTGGAGCATATCACTAAGCATTTTGAGCAAGAGCCTCATTAAGCAACACCTCATCCCTCCTTGATAGTATTGGCTTTTCCTATAGACTCAATGTGATCTTGGATCACTAAAATAGAAAATGTAGAGTCTTGAGCTTTGAGCTTGAGCCAATCCTTTTGTCCTTAGCATTTTGAGGGGTCCACTTTTCTCATCCATGCCATGCCAATCATTGAGCTTTCCTGATATATTAATCTTGAAATGGCATTAGCTCAATGAGCTATATGTTGTTAGGAATTACCAAAACCACCTAGGGATAGTTGCACTTTCAGTACCTCCCTGCTAAACTAATAGCAAGGCACACATCAGGTCTGGTACACAACATTGCATACATGATAGAACCTATGGCTGAAGCATTGGGAATGACTTTCATTTTCTCTCTATCTTCTACAATGGTCGGGCATTGAGTTTGACTCAATTTCACACCTTGTAACACAGGCAAGAACCCTTTCTTTGCTTGATCCATTTTGAACTTCTTCAAAACTTTATCAAGGTATGTGCTTTGTGAAATTCCAATTAAGTGTCTTGATCTATCTCTATAGATCTTGATGCCCAATATATAAGCAGCTTAACCAAGGTCTTTCATTGAAAAATTCTTATTCAAGTATCCTTTTATGCTATTCAGAAATTCAGTATCATTTCCGATCAGCAATATGTCATCCACATATAATATCAGAAATGCTACAGAGCTCCCACTCACTTTCTTGTAAATACATGCTTGTCCAAAAGTTTGTATAAAACCATATGCTTTGATCACACTATCAAAACGTATATTCCAACTCCGATAGGCTTGCACCAGTCCATAAATGGATCGCTGGAGCTTGCACACTTTGTTAGCACCTTTTGGATCGACAAAACCTTCTGGTTGCATCATATACAACTCTTCTTTAAGATATCTATTAAGGAATGCAGTTTTGACATCCATTTGCCAAATTTCATAATCATAAAATGCAGCAATTACTAACATGATTCGGACGGACTTAAGCATCGCTACGGGTGAGAAGGTCTCATCGTAGTCAACTCCTTGAACTTGTTGAAAATCTTTTGCAACAAGTCGAGCTTTGTAAACAGTAACATTACCGTCAGCGTCAGTCTTCTTCTTGAAGATCCATTTATTCCCTATGGCCTGCCGATCGTCGGGCAAGTCAACCAAAGTCCACACTTTGTTCTCATACATGGATCCCATCTCAGATTTCATGGCCTCAATTCATTTTGCGGAATCTGGGCTCATCATCACTTCCTCATAGTTCGTAGGTTCGTCATGGTCAAGTAACATGACCTCCAGAACAGGATTACCGTACCACTCTGGTGTGGATCTTACTCTGGTTGACCTACGAGGTTCGGTAGTAACTTGATCAGAAGTTTCATGATCATCATCATTAGCTTCCTCACTTACTGGTGTAGGAATCACTGGAACTGATTTCTGTGATGAACTACTTTCCAATAATGGAGTAGGTACAATTACCTCGTCAAGTTCTACTTTCCTCCCACTCACTTCTTTCGAGAGAAACTCCTTCTCTAGAAAGGATCCATTCTTAGCAACGAATATCTTGCCTTCGGATCTGTGATAGAAGATATACCCAACAGTCTCCTTTGGGTATCCTATGAAGACACATTTCTCCGATTTGGGTTCGAGCTTATCAGGTTGAAGCTTTTTCACATAAGCATCATAACCCCAGACTTTAAGAAACGACAACTTGGGTTTCTTGCCAAACCACAGTTCATAAGGTGTCGTCTCAACGGATTTTGATGGTGCCCTATTTAATGTGAATGTAGCCGTCTCTAAAGCATAACCCCAAAATGATAGCGGTAAATCAGTGAGAGACATCGTAGATCGCACCATATCTAATAAAGTGTGGTTACGACGTTCGGACACACCATTACACTGTGGTGTTCCAGGTGGCCTGAGTTGCAAAACTATTCCGCATTGTTTCAAATGAAGACCAACTCGTAACTCAAATATTCTCCTCCACGATCAGATCGTAGAAACTTAATTTTCTTGTTACGATGATTTTCCACTTCACTCTAAAATTCTTTGAACTTTTCAAATGTTTCAGACTTGTGTTTCATCAAGTATATATACCCATATCTACTCAAATCATCTGTGAAGGTAAGAAAATAACGATACCTGCCGCGAGCATCAACACTCATCGGACTTCATACATCAGTATGTATTATTTCTAACAAGTCTATTGCTCGATCCATTGTTTCGAAGAACGGAGTCTTAGTCATCTTGCCCATGAGGCATGGTTCGCAAGCATCAAGTGATTCCAAAAGTCCATCAACATGGAGTTTCTTCATGCTCTTTACACCAATATGACCTAAATGGCAGTGCCACAAATAAGTTGCACTATCATTATTGAACTTATATCGTTTGGCTTCAATACTATGAACATGTGTATCACTACTATCAAGATTTAGTAAAAAAATAGACCACTCATCAAGGGTCATGACCATAAAACATAATACTCATATAAATAGAACAACCATTATTCTCTGATTTAAATGAATAACCGTCTCGCATCAAACAAGATCTAGATATAATGTTCATGCTCAATGCTGGCACCAAATAACAATTATTTAGGTCTAAAACTAATCCCGAAGGTAGATGTAGAGGTAGTGTGCCGACGGCGATCACATCGACTCTGGAACCATTTCCCACGCGCATCGCCACTTCATCCTTAGCCAATCTTCGCTTAATCCGTAGCCCCCATTTCAAGTTGCAAATATTAGCAACAGAACCAGTATCAAATACCCAGGCGCTACTGCGAGCATTAGTAAGGTACACATAAATAACATGTATATCAAATATACCTTTCACTTGGCCATCCTTCTTCTCCGCCAAATACTTGGGGCAGTTTCGTTTCCAGCGACCAGTCCCTTTGCAGTAGAAGTACTCAGTCTCAGGCTTAGGTCCAGACTTGGTCTTCTTCACTTGAGCAGCATCTTGCTTGTCGTTCTTCTTGAAGTTCCCCTTCTTCCCTTTACCCTTTTTCTTGAAACTGCTGGTCTTGTTGGCCATCAACACTTGATGCTCCTTCTTGATTTCTACTTCCGCAACCTTTAGCATTGCGAAGAGCTCGGGAATAGTCTTATCCATCCCTTGCATATTATAGTTCATCACGAAGCTCTTGTAGCTTGGTGGCAGTGATTGAAGAACTCTGTCAATGACACTATCATCAGGAAGATTAACTCCCAGCTGAGTCAAGTGGTGGTGGTACCCAGACATTCTGAGTATATGTTCACTGATAGAACTATTCTCCTCCATTTTGCAGCTGTAGAACTTATTGGAGACTTCATATCTCTCAATCCAGGCATTTGCTTGAAATATTAACTTCAACTCCTGGAACATCGCATATGCTCCATGACATTCAAAATGTCGTTGAAGTCCCGGTTCTAAGCCGTAAAGCATGGCACGCTGAACTATCGAGTAGTCATCAGCTTTGCTCTGCCAGACGTTCATAACATCTGGTGTTACTCCTTGCTACCTCTTGAGCAATGCGTTGGTTTTCCCTTGAAGTGGAAAGGGTGATGCAGCAAAGTAGCATAAGTATTTCCCTCAATTTTGAGAACCAAGGTATCAATCCAGTAGGAGACTACACGCAAGTCACCTCATACCTGCACAAACAAACAAGAACCTCGCAACCAACGCGATAAAGGGGTTGTCAATCCCTTCACGGTCACTTACGAGAGTGAGATCTGATAGAGATAATAAGATAAATATTTTTGGTATTTTTATGATATAGATTGGAAAATAATGATTGCAAACTAAAATAGATTGGAAACTTATATGATAGAAGATAGACCCAGGGGCCATAGGTTTCACTAGTGTCTTCTCTCAAAATAAAATAAGTATTACGATAGGTAAACAAATTACTGTCGAGCAATTGATAGAAAAGCGCATAATTATGAGAATAGCTAGGCATGATCATGTATATAGGCATCACGTCCGCGACAAGTAGACCGAAACGATTCTGCATCTACTACTATTACTCCACACATCGACCGCTATCCAGCATACATCTAGAGTATTAAGTTCATAAGAACAGAGTAACGCATTAGGCAAGATGACATGATGTAGAGGGATAATCTCAAGCAATATGATATAGACACCATCTTTTTATCCTCGATGGCAACAATACAATACCTGTCTTGCTTCCCCTGCTGTCACTAGGAAAGGACGCCGCAAGATTGAACCTAAAGCTAAACACTTCTCCCATTCCAAGAAAGATCAATCTAGTAGGCCAAACCAAACTGATAATTCGAAGAGACTTGCAAAGATAACAAATCATACATAAAAGATTTTAGAGAAGAATCAAATATTGTTCATAGATAATCTTGATCATGAACCCACAATTCATCGGATCTCGACAAACACACGCAAAAAGAATTACATCGAATAGATCTCCAAGAAGATCGAGGAGAACTTTGTATTGAGATCCAAAGAGAGAGAAGAAGCCATCTAGCTAATAACTATGGACCCGATGGTCTGTGGTAAACTACTCACACATCATCAGAGAGGCTATGGTGTTGATGTAGAAGCCCTCCGTGATTGATTCCCCCTCCGGCGGAGCTCCGGAAAAGGCCCCAAGATGGGATCTCTTGGGTACAAAAGGTTGCGGCGGTGGAAATAGGGTTTCGTGGTGCTCCTGGATGTTTTGGGGGTATATGGATATATATAGGAGGAAGAAGTAGGTCGGTGGAGCTGCGAGGGGCCCACGAGGGTGTGGGCGCACCCAGGGAGCAGGCGCGCCTCCCTGCTTCGTGGCCTCCTCGCTCCTTTCTTGACGTCTACTCCAAGTCCCCTAGATCACGTTTGTTCCAAAAATAACTCTCCTAAAGGTTTTATTCCATTTGATATTCCTTTTCTGTGAAACACTGAAATAGGCAAAAAAACAGCAATTTGCACTGGGCCTTGGGTTAGTAGGTTAGTCCCAAAAATAATATAAAAGTGTATAATAAATCCCATTAAACATCCAAAACAGATAATATGATAGCATGGAACAATCAAAAATTATAGATACGTTGGAGACGTATCAAGCATCCCCAAGCTTAATTCCTGCTCGTCCTCGAGTAGGTAAATGATAAAAACAGAATTTTTCATGTGGAATGCTACCTAGCATAATTCTCAATGTAATTTCCTTTATTGTTGCATGAATATTCAGATCTGAGGGATGCAGGAGAAAAGTTTAATATTGACATAAAAATAATAATACTTCAAGCATACTAACTAAGCAATCATGTCTTCTCAAAATAACATGGCCAAAGAAAGTTCATCCCTACAAAATCATATAGTTTTGTCATGCTCCATTTTCGTCACACAAGAATGCTCTCATCATGCACAACCCCGATGACAAGCCAAGCAATTGTTTCATACTTAGGTAATCTCAAACTTTTTTCAATTTTCATGCAATACATGAGCGTGAGCCATGGATATAGCACTATGGGTGGAATAGAATATAATGATGGGGGTTATGTGGAGAAGACAAAAAAGGAGAAAGTATCACATTGACGCGGCTAATTAACGGGCTAGGGAGATGCCCATCAATTGATGTCAATGCAAGGAGTAGGGATTGCCATGCAACGGATGCACTAGAGCTATAAATGTATGAAATCTCAACAAAAGAAACTAAGTGGGTGTGCATCCAACTTGCTTGCTCACGAAGACCTAGGGCATTTGAGGAAGCCCATTGTTGGAATATACAAGCCAAGTTCTATAATGAAAAATTCCCACTAGTATATGAAAGTGACAAAACAAGAGACTCTCTATCATAAAGATCATGGTGCTACTTTGAAGCACAAGTGTGGAAAAAGGATGGTAGCATTGTCCCTTTTTGCTATTTTTTTGGGCCTTCCTTTTTTTATTTGGCCTTCCCCCCTTTTTGGGGGATAATGCTCTATTAATGATGATCATCACACCTCTATTTATTTACAACTCAATGATTACAACTCGATACTAGAACAAAATATGACTCTATATGAATGCCTCCGGCGGTGTACAGGGAAGGGCAATGAATCAAGAGTGACATGTATGATAAATTATGCATGGTGGCTTTGCCACAAATACGATGTCAACTACATGATCATGCAAGGCAATATGACAATGATGAAGCATGTCATAAATCAAATGGTGGAAAGTTGCATGGCAATATATCTCGGAATGGCTATGGAAATGCCATAATAGGTAGGTATGGTGGCTGTTTTGAGGAAGATATAAGGAGGTTTATGTGTGATAGAGCGTATCATATCACGGGGTTTGGATGCACCGGCGAAGTTTGCACCAACTCTCAAGGTGAGAAAGGGCAATGCACGGTACCGAAGAGGCTAGCAATGATGGAAAGGTGAGAGTGCGTATAATCCATGGACTCAACATTAGTCATAAAGAACTCACATACTTATCACAAAAATCTACAAGTCATCAAAAACCAAGCATTACGCGCATGCTCCTAGGGGATAGATTGGTAGGGAAAAACCATCGCTTGTCCCTGACCGCCATTCATAAGGAAGACAATCAAAGAACACCTTATGTTTCTAATTTGTTACACAACGGTTACCATACGTGCATGCTATGGGACTTGCAATCTTCAACGCAAGTATTTATAAAATTCACAACTAATAAACTAGCACAACTCTAATATCACCATCTTTATATCTCAAAACAATTATCAAGTATCAAACTTCTCATAGTATTCAATGCACCTTTTTATGAAAGTTTTTATTATACCAATCTTGGATGCCTATCATATTAGGACCAATTTTATAGCCAAGGCAAATTACCATGCTATTCTAAAGGAATCTCAAAATAATATAAGTGAAGCATGAGAGATCAATAATTTCTATAAAATAAAACCACCACCGTGCTCTAAACGATATAAGTGAAGCACTAGAGCAAAATTATCTAGCTCAAAAGATATAAGTGAAGCACATAGGGTATTCTAATAAATTCCGATTCATGTGTGTCTCTCCAAAAGGTGTGTACAGCAAGGATGATTGTGGTAAACTAAAAAGCAAAGACTCAAATCATACAAGACGCTCCAAGCAAAACACATATCATGTGGTGAATAAAAATATAGCCTCAAGTAAAGTTACCGATGGATGAAGACGGAAGAGGGGATGCCTTCCGGGCCATCCCCAAGCTTAGGATTTTGGTTGTCCTTGAATTTTATCTTGGGGTGCCTTGTTCATCCCCAAGCTTAGGCTCTTGCCACTCCTTATTCCATAATCCATCAAATCTTTACCCAAAACTTGAAAACTTCACAACACAAAACTCAACAGAAAATATCATGAGCTCCGTTAGTATAAGAAAACAAACCACCCCTTAAGGTACTGTAATGAACTCATTATTTATTTATATTAGTGTTAAACCTACTGTATTCCAACTTCTCTATGGTTCATACCCTCCGATACTAGCCATAGATTCATCAAAATAAGCAAACAACACACGAAAAACAGAATCTGTCAAAAATAGAATAGTCTATAGTAATCTGTAGGTTTCTAATACTTCTGTAAACCCAAAAATTCTGAAATAAATTTTTGGACGTCAGGAATTTGTCTATTAATCATCTGCAAAAAGAATAAACCTAATCTCACTCTCCAGTAAACAATGGCAGCAAATCTCGTGAGCACTAAAGTTTCTGTTTTTTTACAGCAAGATCACAAAAACTTCCCCCAAGTCTTCCCAAAGGTCTACTTGGCACAAACACTAATTAAAAGCATAAAACCACATCTAAACAGAGGCTAGATGAATTATTTATTATTAAACAGAACCAAAAATCAAGAAACAAAAATAAAATTGGGTTGCCTCCCAACAATCGCTATCATTTAACGCCCCTAGCTAGGCATAAAAGCAAGAATAGTTCTAGGTATTATCATCTTTGGTATGCAATCCATAAGTGGATCTCATAATAGATTCATAAGGTAATTTGATTTTCTTTCTAGGAAAGTGTTCCATGCCTTTCCTTAACGGAAACTGCAATCTAATATTCCCTTCTTTCATATCAATAATTGCACCAATCGTTCTAAGGAAAGGTCTACCAAGAATAATGAGACATGTAGGATTGCAATCAATATCAAGAACAATGAAATCTACGGGCACATAATTCCTATTTGCAAGAATAATAACATCATTAATCCTTTCCATAGGTTTCTTAATAGTGGAATCCGCAAGGTGCGAATTTAAAGAACAATCATCAAATTCACGGAAACCTAACACGTCACACAAAGTTTTTGGAATCGTGGAAACGCTAGCACCCAAAATCACATAAAGCATAGCATTCATGATATTTAATTTTAAGTTTAATAGTAGGTTCCCACTCAACATGAAGTTTTCTAGGGATAGAAACTTCTAAGTCAAACTTTTCTTCATAAGATTGCATTAAAGCATCAACGATATGTTTGGTAAAAGCTTTTATTTTGACTATAAGCATGCGGAGAATTTAGCACGGATTGCAACAAGGAAATACAATATATCAAAGAGCAATTATCATAATTAAATTCCTTGAAATCCAAAATAGTGGGTTCATTGCTATGTAAAATTTTGACCTCTCCAATCCCACTTTTACCAATTTTCGCATCAAGATCTAAAAACTTCAAATCATTGGGACGCCTTCTAACTAAAGTTGACTCATCTCCAGTCCCATCATTATCAAGATTCATATTGCAAAACAAAGATTTAATAGGAGACACATCAATCACTTTTAGATCTTCATCATTATTATCATCAAAACTAGAAGAACACGCTTCTATAAAGCAATCCTTTTTTGCACGCATCCTAGCGGTTCTTTCTTTGCACTCATCAATGGAAATTCTCATGGCTTTGAGAGACTCATTGATATCATGCTTAGGTGGAATAGATCTAAGTTTCAAAGAATCAACATCAAGAGAAATTCTATCCATGTTCCTAGCCAACTCATCAATCTTAGACAATTTTTCTTTAATCAAAGCATTGAAACTCTTTTGCGAACTAATAAATTATTTAATACTAGATTCAAAATCAGAGGGAATCTTATTATAATTTCCATAAGAATTGTTGTAATAATTACCATAATTATTAGAGGAATTACTAGGATACGGCCTAGGATTAAAGTTTCCTCTATACGCGTTGTTACCAAAATTGTTCCTACCAACAAAATTCACATCCATAGATTCATTATTATTCTCGATCAAAGTAGACAAAGGCATATCATTAGGATCAGAAGAAACACTCTTATTATCAAACAATTTTATAAGTTCATCCATCTTTCCACTCAAAACATTAATATCTTCTATAGCATGAACCTTTTTACTAGTAGATCTTTCGGTGTGCCATTGAGAATAATTAACCATAATATTATCTAGGAGTTTGGTAGCTTCTCCTAAAGTGATTTCCATAAAAGTGCCTCCTGCGGCAGAATCTAAAAGATTTCTAGAAGCAAAATTCAATCCAGCATAAAAAAATTGTATGATCATCCACAAATTCAAACCATGTGTAGGGCAATTACGAATCATTAATTTCATCCTCTCCCAAGATTGTGTAACATGCTCATGATCTAGTTGCTTAAAGTTCATAATATCGTTTCTAAGAGAGATGATTTTAGCAGGAGGAAAATACTTAGAGATAAAAGCATCTTTGCACTTGTTCCAAGAATCAATACTATTTTTAGGCAAAGACAAAAACCAAGTTTTAGCATGCTCTCTAAGCGAAAATGGAAATAACTTCAATTTAACAATATCATTATCCACATCTTTCTTATTTTGCATATCACACAAATCAACAAAGTTGTTTAGATGGGTAGCGACATCTTCACTAGGAAGGCCAGAAAATGGATCTTTCATGACAGCAGTATTAATTTCACAAGATTCAGCATCGGTAAGAGGAGCAATCAGAGTGCTAATAAAATCATTATTGTCGGTATTGGAAAAATCACACGATTTAGTATTATCTTGAGCCATCGTGACAAACAATCCAACACACAAGCACACAAGAAGCGAGCGAAAAAGAGGAAAACGGGGAATAAAACGACAAGGGTGAAGTGGGGGAGAGGAAAACGAGAGGCAAATGACAAATAATGTAATGCAAGGGATCAGAGTTTGTGATAGGTACTTGGTATGTCTTGACTAGTGCGTAGATCTCCCCGGCAACGGCACCAGGAATCCTTCTTGCTACCTCTTGAGCACTGCGTTGGTTTTCCCTTGAAGAGGAAAGGGTGATGCAGCAAAGTAGCGTAAGTATTGCTGAGGGAGTCCTGGATTAGGGGGTGTTCGGGTAGCTGGACTATACCTTCAGCCGGACTCCTGGACTATGAAGATACAAGATTGAAGACTTCGTCCCGTGTCCGGATGGGACTTTCCTTGGTGTGGAAGGCAAGCTTGGCGATGCGGATATTCAAGATCTCCTACCATTGTAACCGACTCTGTGTAACCCTAACCCTATCCGGTGTCTATATAAACCGGAGGGTTGTAGTCCGTAGGCAATCAACTCCATACACAACAATCATACCATAGGCTAGCTTCTAGGGTTTAGCCTCCTTGATCTCGTGGTAGATCTACTCTTGTACTACCCATATCATCAATATTAATCAAGCAGGAGTAGGGTATTACCTCCATCGAGAGGGCCCGAACCTGGGTAAAACAAAGTGTCCCCTGTCTCCTGTTACCATCCGTCCTAGACGCACAGTTCGGGACCCCCTACCCAAGATCCGCCGGTTTTGACACCGACATTGGTGCTTTCATTGAGAGTTCCTCTGTGTCGTCGCTTTTAGGCCCGATGGCTCCTTCGATCATCAACAACGATGCAGTACAGGGTGAGACTTTTCTCCCCGGACAGATATTCGTCTTCGGCGGCTTCGCACTACGGGCCAATTCGCTTGGCCTCCTTGAGCAGATCGAAAGCTACGCCCCTGGCCATCAGGTCAGGTTTGGAAGCCTAAACTACACAGCTGACATCCGCGGGGACTTGATCTTCGACGGATTCGAGCCACAGCCAAGCGTGCCGCACTGTCTCGATGGGCATGATATAGCTCTGCCACTGAACAGCGCCTTCGAGGCCGCACATGCATCGGTTCTGACCATTGATTCGGAGCCCACTGCACCGATTGAGGATCAGCGGTTAGACGCTGCCTCAGGGGCTGCGATCTCAGAGGCAATTGAGCCGAACTCCAGCCCCGCACTCCGCACGACCCGTGACTCCGAGGAGCCGGATTCCTCTCCGAGCTCCGAGCCCCCTGCGCCCCTACCGATCGAATCCGATTGGGCGCCGATCATGGAGTTCACCGCCGCGGACATCTTTCAGCACTCGCCCTTCGGCGACATCCTGAATTCTCTAAAGTCTCTCTCTTTATCAGGAGAGCCCTGGCCGGACTACGGTCATCAAGGTTGGGATACGGACGACGAAGAAATTCAAAACCCACCCACCACCCACTTTGTAGCCACTGTCGACGACTTAACCGACACGCTTGACTTCAACTCCGAAGACATCGACGGCATGGACGACGATGCAGGAGACGAACAAGAACCAGCACCTGTAGGGCGCTGGAAGGCCACCTCGTCATATGACATATATATGGTGGATACTCCAAAAGATGGAGATGGCGATGGAACAGTGGGGGATGACGCCCCCAAGAAACAGCAAAAGCGCCGATGTTAGCGGCGCCGCTCTAAATCCCGCCAAAGCAAAAACGGTGATTCCGGCACGGGAGATAATACTACCCCGGATAGCGCCGAAGAACACCCACCTCAGCAAAATTCGGCACAGGAAGATGGAGAAACCAGCCCTCATGAAAGAGTGGCAGACCGAGAGGTCGAGGATGATAACTATACGCCTCCCTCCGAAGACGAGGCTAGCCTCGATGACGATGAATTCGTCATACCATCAGACCCAGCCAAACAAGAGCATTTTAAACGCAGGCTTTTAGCTACGGCAAGCAGCCTCAAGAAAAAGCAGCAACAGCTTAGAGCTACCCAAGAATTGCTAGCTGACAGATGGACTGAAGACCTTGCGGCCGAAGAGTATGAACTTGATCGCCCCTCCAAGAGTTACCCGAAGCGTAGGCCGTTACCCCGATCAGAGGAGGAAGCACCTACATCACCAGCACATGACATGGCGGACCGGCCACCTCGCGGTCGCGATAGAGAGGCCTGTCAGCCCTCCACCCAAGCCATGCCCCGACGCCACTCAACTAAGGCACGGGAAAATGTGCCCGACCTGCGAGACATATTGGAGGATAAGGCAAGACAAACAAGATTGATCTATGGATCGCGCAGGCGCCCTACGGCATGTGACAATAATCTTCACTCCGGATACAACAAATCCGGCCGGGCCGAACACAACAGACATAGCTCTTCCGAGCTGCGTCGCGGTATAGCCCAGTACAGAGGCGCCGCACACCCGCTATGCTTCACGAATGAAGTAATGGATCATAAAATCCCAGAGGGTTTCAAACCCGTAAACATCGAATCATACGATGGCACAACAGATCCGGCGGTATGGATCGAGGATTATCTCCTTCACATCCACATGGCACGCGGCGATGATCTACATGCCATCAAATACCTCCCGCTCAAACTTAAAGGACCGGCCCGGCATTGGCTTAACAGCTTGCCAGCAGACTCAGTCAGTTCTTGGGAGGACCTGGAAGCTGCATTCCTCGACAACTTCCAGGGCACTTATGTGCGACCGGCAGATGCCGACGACTTAAGCCACATAATTCAGAAGCCAGAGGAATCGGCCAGACAATTCAGGACATGGTTCCTAACAAAGAAAAACCAGATAGTCGGCTGTCCGGACGCAGAGGCCCTAGCAGCCTTCAAGCATAACATCCGCGACGAGTGGCTTTCCCGGCACCTGGGACAGGAAAAACCGAAATCCATGGCAGCCCTCACGACACTCAAGAACCTCTTTTGCACGGGAGAAGACAGCTGGCTAGCTCGCAGTAACAACTTATCAAAGAACCCTGGTAATTTGGATACCAAGGACAAAATTGGCAGGACACGTCGGAATAAGCAAAACGCCGCATTAAACAGCGACAGCAATGAAGACACGGCAGTCAATGCCGGATTCAAAGGCTATAAATCCGGTAGCAGAAAAAGCCATTCAAAAAGAATACTCAGGGCCCGTCCAGTTTGGACCGAATACTCGATCGCTTGTGCCAGATACATGGCACCCCCGAAAGGCCAGCCAATCACACTAACAGGGATTGTTGGGTGTTCAAGCAGGCAGGCAAGTTAAGGGCTGAACACAGAGACAAGGGGCTGCACAGCGACGACGAGGAGCCCAAGCCGTCGAACAACAATGTACAGAAGGGCTTTCCCCCACAAGTGCGGACGGTGAACATGATATACGCAAGCCACATTACCAAACGGGAGCGAAAGCGTGCGCTACGAGACGTATACGCGATAGAGCCAGTCGCCCCCAAGTTCAACCCATGGTCCTCCTGCCCGATCACTTTTGATCGAAGGGACCATCCCACTAGCATCCATCATGGCGGCTTCTCCGCATTGGTTCTCGACCCAATCATTGACGGATTTCATCTCACAAGAGTCCTCATGGACGGCGGTAGTAGCCTGAACCTGCTTTATTAGGATACAGTGCGGAAAATGGGCATAGATCCCTCAAGGATTAAACCCACAAGAACGACCTTTAAAGGCGTTATACCAGGTGTAGAAGCCAACTGTATAGGCTCAGTAACACTTGACATGGTCTTCGGATCCCCGGACAATTTCCGAAGCGAAGAGTTAATCTTCGATATAGTCCCGTTTCACAGTGGCTATCACGCCCTGCTCGGACGAACCGCATTCACAAAGTTCAATGTGGTGCCGCACTACGCATATCTCAAGCTCAAGATGCCAGGCCCTCAAGGAGTAATTACAGTCAACGAAACACCGAACGCTCCCTCCGTACGGAGGAGCATACGGCGGCTCTCGCAGCGGAGGTACAAAGTAGCCTTCTCAGGCAATTCTCCAGTCCGGCCATTAAAAAGCCAGACACTGCCAAGCGCGCCCGGAGTAACCTACAGCAGGACCGCCTGACACACTCTGAGAAAGCGTAGCAATGCGGCCCCAACCCCAGCTCTCGCGACATAGCGAAACCAGTACCTCGCGTACATAACTACGCCCTTGAAATACCATGGGCACAGGGGAAGGGGCACAATAACGGCACGCCCAAAATACGGCTTAAAATGTACTAGGGGTTGCCGGATTCTTTTTTTAATTTTTTCTTACTTTCAGGACTCCATACTTCGGACGACCTGTTCGGCAATTCGACTGCCGCACAAATGATGCAAGATCCAGGGAGGCAGACAAGCAATGCCGCATTATGGAATCCCAGGTGGTCTCTGTTACGAGCGCTATACCTGTTTTAAATACAATTCCGCGGCCTACCCCTGGTCAGGACATACTAAATAGTCCAATATCTTTTGCTTACCGCACTATTTGTATCGTTCGGCTTTGATAAATAGCCTCTCTATAAACAATGCTTAGCTTTTTGTCTATTTTTTTGCATTACTCTCTTTTATATATGTTCATTAATGAGATGTTGCACCCGTACACTATGGTACGGCAAGTACGCCAGGGGCTTCAGTATCCTTTAATATGGCGAGAGAAGTCCGTACACTTTCACAAGTGCGGCACCCCGAACTTATAGCACTATATGCATCGGCTCCGAATCATGATTTGGGTCAATAGTTGGGTTTGCCCGGCTCCTATGTTTTGGTGCCTTACGTTCCGCTATATCGGCTAAGGTAGCACTAGGAGAACCACTGCGATTGTGCCCTGGTTGAGCTGGGTTAAGCACCTCAGTGGAGAAAGCTAAAACTGACTGTCATGATGAGGCGAGAGACCGGTCGCTGTTCGAGAGGTTTTTCGGGTCCCTAAAGACTTATGCCGCTTCGAGCGAGGAGCTGGATAACCCCAGCCAAGGCGTGGATAGTGCCCCGAACTCGGTCTTCTGAACTAGGGACTTTGCCAAAATTTAAAATTATAAAGTTCTATGGCTAAGTGAGAGTGTTGAAGCATTATAGTCCGATTGCCTGGTTCGTCGTGCTGAGCGCCTCCCTCGAAGGACCCAAACATGGGAAAAAGAGCGCACAGGTTTATCACCGAACACCCCGGCACTAGTGGCATGGGGGCAGAAGCCGACGACTGGCCATCTCTCAATTTTTGATAAACGGCCGCACAGAAAATAATATTTTAAATTCAATAAGCATTGCTTAGCGCATATGAACAAGTTTTTAGCGCACAGGATAAAATCGAGCGAGTTCATTCAAAAATTACATCCTTGGTGCACTCATCCGCTACAAGGCGGGCACCCGCAAGAACATCCTTATAGTAGTTCTCGGGCTTGCGATGCTCCTTCCCCGGCGGCGGCCCGTCCCTAACAAGCTTCTCACCGTCCAGCTTACCCCAGTGCACCTTTGCACGGGCAAGGGCCCTACGGGCACCTTCGATACAGACGGAGTGCTTGATGACCTCGAGCCTTGGACAGGCCTCCACCAGCCGCTGCACCAGCCTGAAGTAGCTCCCAAGCAGGGCCTCTTCGGGCCACAGCCAAAATACGAAGCCCTTCATGGCCTGTTCGGTCGCCTTGTGGAGCTCGACCAGCTGGTCGCTCAAAGGCACAGGGTGTCCGGCCTCAGCATACTGAGACCAGAACACCTTCTCCGTCGAGCTGCCCTCTTCAGCTCGGTAGAATGCAGCGGCGTCGGATACGCTGCGGGGAAGATCTGCGAATGCCCCTGGAGAGCTCCGGATTCGGGTAAGTAACAAGTAGTTTACTTTTATATTTCTGCTTTGCATGAAGAATGCCTTACCGCTGCTATCTTTTTCACCTCCTCCAACTCTTGGAGGGACTTTTGGACTTCGGCCTTGGCAGACTTGGCAGTCTCAAGGGCCGTCGCGAGCTCGGACGCTTGGGTCTTTGACTCAAGCTCCAAACTCTCATGTTTTTTCATGAGAGCCTAAAGCTCTTGCTGCACCTCGCCGACCTGAGCCCCAAGTTTCTCTCGCTCGGTGCACTCCGCGGCCGTTTTCTTTTCGGCCTCAGATAGCGCCTGCTTGAGGGTCGCCACCTCAGTCGTGGCCCCTACAATAAGCAGTACAATCCTGTTATTTTTTGCAATCACGCCTCTCTATAGGCACCATTTTCAGTAAGGTATTTCTTACCTTCTTTCTCCTCGAGCTACCGCTTGGCAAGGCCGAGCTCTTGCTCGGTCCGCTCGAGGTCCTGCTTCAGGACACCCACCTCCGCAGTCAGTGCGGCGGTGGGTAGCAGCGAAGCCTGCATACGCATATTGACTCTTTTTGTTAGACTCCTGCGAAATTTACTAGATCCTCTATTCGGCTTTTCTTTCCGAATGCCAAGCAGAGCATCAGGGGCTACTGTCTATGCGGTAATATTTTTACATATTTTTACTTACCTCAAAGCCTGTTAGAAGGCTAGCGCAAGCTTCAGTCAGTCCGCTCTTGGCGGACTGAACCTTCTGGATCACCGTACTCATAATAGTACGGTGCTCCTCGTCGATGGAGGTGCCTTCAAGCACCTCCAGCAGATTGTCTGGCGCCTCCGGTTGGACGGAGGCGGCCGGCTCAGAAGACTTGCTCCTCTTGGAAGGAGTTTGCCTACCGCAGTCCGGAACTGTTGAAGATTCCAGCGCGGTGTCCGGCATAAAGCCGGACTTGGAGCCCTGGGGGGTCTTGTCCCCTTTACTCCTGGAGTCCGGGAGGTCGCCTTGCGGCTCCTCCAGGACCACCTCCTCCTGCCCCGGAGCTCGTTGTGATGCCACTTCGGCGTCATCCGCAGTGCGGAGGGAGACAACGGGCGGAACTAAGTTCACGTCCGATGAATCCAGGGAGCCGCTCGACGACTCGTTGAGTTCGGCGTGGGGCGGGCTGCATGATTATATTCGACATTAGGGAAAGCTGTGCAACAAAAGGAATATCATGAGTTACTCTGGTAACCGAACACTTACGATTTTGTCGGACGCCTGGCCTTGTCCGGCCACTCCTCTTCATCCTCGTCGGCGTCGGGGGCGTAGTCCGGTGGAGGGGTCTTCCTCTTCTTGGACCCTTCGGCCTTCCCCCTTGGGGCGGCCTTCCTTTTCTTTCCTCCCTCCGCTGGGGGGGGAGCTTTCTTCTTCCTCCTCCTCGTTTTTACGGGAGGAGGGCGTCTCGGACTCATCGGATGACGAGTCCGACAACACCACGTTGCGGGTACTCTTTCGAGTCCCCGTGGTCTTCTTCTTCTTGGCCTTCTTTTCCGGCACCACATAAGGCGCCGGAGCCAGCAGCTTCACTAGTAGAGCTGGGGCTGGGTCTTCGGGCAGCGGAGCCGGACAGTTAATCGGTCCGGATACCGCCCGCCAAGCCTGTCAAAGGTAAGGGAGTTTAGATCCCACATGGAGTTAAACTATGAAAAAACTTAACATCCTGTAAAAGGTGAAAATAGCTTACCTCGCTGGCGTGACGCTGCGAGCTGTATCCGCGGTCCTCGGAAGCGGATGTGGGAGCCTCGGCGCCTTTGGTTAGCACCTTCCAGACGTCTTCATACGTCATGTCGAAGAGCCTGTTAAGGGTTTGGTGCTGCGCCGGGACAAACTCCCACAGATTAAAATCCCGTTGTTGGCACGGGAGGATCCGGCGGACGAGCATAACCTGGATTACATTAACAAGCCGGATTGGCTTGTTCACCAGGGACTGGATGCATGTTTGCAATCCGGTCACCTCTTTTTCGTCACCCCACGATAGGCCCGTCTCTTTCCAGGACATAAGCCGCGTGGGGGGTCCGGATCGGAACTTGGGGGCTGCGGTCCATTTTGGATCGCGTGGCTCGGTGATGTAAAACCACCCGAATTGCCACCCCTTTAGGGTCTCCGCGAAGGAGCCCTCGAGCCATAGGACGTTGGCCATCTTGCCCGCCATGGCGCCTCCGCACTCCGCCTGGCTGCCACACACCACCTTGGGCTTGACGTTGAAGGTCTTGAGCCAGAGGCCGAAATGAGGGCGGACGCGGAGGAAAGCCTCACATACGACGATAAACGCCGAGATATTGAAGATGAAGTTCGGGGCCAGATCGTGGAAATCCAGGCCGTAGTAGAACATGAGCCCCCGGACAAATGGGTGGAGTGGAAAACCCAGTCCGCGGAGGAAGTGGGGAAGGAATACTACCCTCTCATGGGGCCTTGGGGTGGGAAGAAACTGCCCCTCCTCGGGAAGCCGGTGCGTGATGTCTTTGGATAAGTATCCGGCCTTCCTTAGCTTTTTGACATGGCCCTCCGTGGCGGAGGAGACCATCCACTTGCCTCCCGCTCCGGACATTGCTGGAGAAGGTTGAAGTGGGAAGTGCGGGCTTGGGCGCTGGAGCTCGAGTGCGCAGGAGATGGATAGGCAAAGGAGGAAGAAGGCGTAGGTAAAAAGGTGGATCCTTATCTCCTTATATGGGCAGATGCGGTTGTGCGTCCCCACCTGCCTAATAAAACTCGCTTGCCTCCCAAGAGCCGTGGTAAATGGCGCGGTTAGGGTTACCCATGTCCGTATTGATGAGAAACCCGTAAAAAGGCACGCGATCTCTGCTTTGACAAGACGTGCCAAGGAAACCGCCTCGCAAAACATGCTGAGGTGGAAAAGTAAAAACGATTCGAGTAAAGGACTTGGCCATAGTGTGATAGCGCACTGCGGAATACGTCAGCAGATTTGATTTGTGTCAATATTATTCTCTCTATGGCAGTATGTGGAAACTTATTTTGCAGAACCGGACACTACTCTTGGTGTTTACAAATCTTCTATGAAGGACTTGGAGGAGGAACCCGCCTTGCAATGCCGAAGACAATTTGCGCGCCGGACTCGTCGTCATTGAAGCCTAGTTCAGGGGCTACTGAGGGAGTCCTGGATTAGGGGGTGTTCGGGTAGCCGGACTATACCTTCAGCCGGACTCCTGGACTATGAAGATACAAGATTGAAGACTTCGTCCCATGTCCAGATGGGACTTTCCTTGGCGTGGAAGGCAAGCTTGGCGATGCGGATATTCAAGATCTCCTATCATTGTAACCGACTCTGTGTAACCCTAACCCTATTCGGTGTCTATATAAATCGGAGGGTTGTAGTCCGTAGGCAATCAACTCCATACACAACAATCATACCATAGGCTAGCTTCTAGGGTTTAGCCTCCTTGATCTCGTGGTAGATCTACTCTTGTACTACCCATATCATCAATATTAATCAAGCAGGAGTAGGGTATTACCTCCATCGAGAGGGCCCGAACCTGGGTAAAACAAAGTGTCCCCTGTCTCCTGTTACCATCCGGCCTAGACGCACAGTTCGGGACCCCCTACCCGAGATCCGCCGGTTTTGACACCGACAATTGCCCTCATTTTTTGAGAACCAAGGTATGAATCCAGTAGCAGACTACACACAAGCCACCTCGTACCTGCACAAACAAACAAGAACCTCGCAACCAACACGATAAAGGGGTTGTCAATCCCTTCAAGGTCACTTACGAGAGTGAGATCTGATAGAGATAATAAGATAAATTTTTTTGGTATTTTTATGATATAGATTGGAAAATAAAGATTGAAAAGTAAAATATATTGGAAACTTATATGATGGAAGATAGACCCGGGGGCCATAGGTTTCACTAGTGGCTTCTCTCAAAATATATAGCATAAGTATTACGGTGGGTAAACAAATTACTGTCGAGCAATTGATAGAAAAGTGCATAATTATGAGAATATCTAGGCATGATCATGTATATAGGCATCACGTCCGCGACAAGTAGACCGAAATGATTTTGCATCTACTACTATTACTCCACACACCGACCGCTATCCGGCATGCATCTAGAGTATTAAGTTCATAAGAACAGAGTAACGCATTAGGCAAGATGACATGATGTAGAGGGATAAACTCAAGCAATATGATATAAACCCCATCTTTTTATCCTCGATGGCAACAATACAATACGTGCCTTGCTTCCCCTGCTGTCACTGGGAAAGGACACCGCAAGATCGAACCCAAAGCTAAGCACTTCTCCCATTGCAAGAAAGATCAATCTAGTAGGCCAAACCAAACTGATAATTCGAAGAGACTTGCAAAGATAACAAATCATACATAAAAGATTTTAGAGAAGAATCAAATATTCTTCATAGATAATCTTGATCATAAACCCACAATTCATCGGATCTTGACAAACACACTGCAAAAAGAATTACATTGAATAGATCTCCAAGAAGATCGAGAACTTTGTATTGAGATCCAAAGAGAGAGAAGAAGCCATCTAGCTAATAACTATGGACCCGAAGGTTTGTGGTAAACTACTCACACATCATAGCAGAGGCTATGGTGTTGATGTAGAAGCCCTCCGTGATTGATTCCCCCTCCGGCGAAGCTCCGGAAAAGGCCCCAAGATGGGATCTCTTGGGTACAGAAGGTTGCGGCGGTGGAAATAGGGTTTCGTGGTGCTCCTGGATGTTTTTGGGGTATATGGATATATATATATATATAGGAGGAAGAAGTAGATCGGTGGAGCTGCGAGGGGCCCACGAGGGTGGGGGCGCACCCAGGGGGCAGGTGCGCCTCCCTGCTCCGTGATCTCCTCGCTCCTTTCTTGACGTCTACTCCAAGTCCCATGGATCATGTTTGTTCCAAAAATAACTCTCCCAAAGGTTTTATTCCGTTTGATATTCCTTTTCTGTGAAACACTGAAATAGGCAAAAAACAGCAATTTGCACTAGGCCTTGGGTTAGTAGGTTAGTCCCAAAAATAATATAAAAGTGTATAATAAAGCCCATTAAACATCCAAAACAGATAATATAATAGCATGGTACGATCAAAAATTATAGATATGTTGGAGACGTATCACTCCTGCAGCAGGTTTGTCACCTAGCGGTGCTTCTAGGACGTAATTCTTCTGTGCAACAATGAGGATAATCCTCAAGTTACGGACCAAGTCCGTGTAATTGCTACCATCATCTTTCAACTTAGCTTTCTCCAGGAATGCATTAAAATTCAACGGAACAACAGCAAGGGCCATCTATCTACAACAACATAGACATGCAGAACACTATCAGGTACTAAGTTCATGATAGATTAAAGTTCATTTAATCAAATTACTAAAGTACTCCCACTTAGATAGACATCCCTCTAATCATCTAAGTGATTACGTGATCCAAATCAACTAAACCATGTCCGATCATCACGTGAGATGGAGTAGTTTTCAATGGTGAACATCACTATTTTGATCATATCTACTATATGATTCACGCTCGACCTTTCGGTCTTAGTGTTCCGAGGCCATATCTGCATATGCTAGGATCGTCAAGTTCAACCAGAGTATTCCGCATGTGCAAAACTGGCTTGCACCCGTTGTATGTGAACGTAGAGCTTATCACACCCGATTATCATTTGGTGTCTCGGCACGACGAACTGTAGCAACGGTACATACTCAGGGAGAACACTTATACCTTGAAATTTAGTGAGAGATCATCTTATAATGCTACCGCCGAACTAAGCAAAATAAGATGCATAAAGGATAAGCATCACATGCAATCAATATAAGTGATATGATATGGCCATCATCATCTTGTGCCTTTGATCTCCATCTCCAAAGCATCGTCATGATCACCATCGTCACTGGCTTGACACATTGATCTCCATCGAAGCATCATTGTTGTCTCGCCAACTATTGCTTCTACGACTATCGCTACCGCTTAGTGATAAAGTAAAGCAATTACATGGCGATTGCATTTCATACAATAAAGCGACAACCATATGGCTCCTGACAGTTGCCGATAACTCTGTTATAAAACATGATCATCTCATACAATAAAATTTAGCATCATGTCTTGACCATATCACATCACAACATGCCCTGCAAAAACAAGTTAGACGTCCTCTACTTTGTTGTTGCAAGTTTTACGTGGCTGCTACAGGCTGAGCAAGAACCGTTCTTACCTACGCATCAAAAACCACAACACGGTATAGTGATTGCTTTTTGATCTTTAGAAAGAACCATGTTCATTGAATCCGATTCAACTAAAGTTGGAGAAACTGACACCCACTAGCCACCTGTGTGCGAAGCACGTCGGTAGAACTAGTCTCGCGTAAGCGTACGCGTAATGTCGGTCTGAGCCACTTCATCCAACAATACCGCCGAATCAAGAATCAACTAGTGATGGCAAGCAATATGTATATACCCACGCCCACTTAGGGAGTCTTGGATTAGGGGGTCTCCGGACAGCCGGACTATATCCTTTGGCCGGACTGTTAGACTATGAAGATACAAGATTGAAGACTTCGTCTCATGTCCAGATGGGACTCTACTTGGCGTGGAAGGCAAGCTAGGCAATAAGGATATGTATATCTCCTCCTTTTTAACCGACCTTGTATAACCCTAGCCCTCTCAGGTGTCTATATAAACCGGAGGGTTTTAGTCCGTAGGACAACATACAATCATATCATAGGCCAGCTTCTAGGGTTTAGTCTCTGATCTCGTGGTAGATCTACTCTTGTACCACCCATATCATCAATATTAATCGAGCAGGACGTAGGGTTTTACCTCCATCAAGAGGGCCCAAACCTGGGTAAAACTTCGTGTCCCCTGCCTCCTGTTACCAACCGCCTAGACACACAGTTCGGGTCCCCCTACCCGAGATCCGCCGGTTTTGACACCGACATTGGTGCTTTCATTGAGAGTTCCTCTGTGTCGTCGCCAGAAGGAAGGATGTCTCGTCTCGTCTTTAAAGACGGTACTACCGTCGGGGAAGCTTTGGTTGTCGGCCAAACTCTCTAGCTAGGCGGTTTCATCATGACCGCCTGTTCGGCCGCACCACCGATGATGACTTCTCGGGTCATCGGAAACAGCCTCCACGTCAAATCGGCACTCGCCAAACAGATGGATCCAATGGAGCTCGCCTCCTTAAACGAGCTCTTAGATCGCATCGCCGCCTTGGGAGTCACTACGGACTATGATCGGATTGGGCTTAAACCCGATCAAAGGGAGATTAACTCTCCACCGGTCACCCATCATATTGCAGTGGTGGAGGAACAATGCGGCGACCTTTCCTCCATCTTGAGGACCAACTATGTCCGGATTCCTGAGCTCTCTGAGTCGGACGCCCGTTCGCAGGAGGACAACATCCAATCCCTGAACTTAGAGTCAGGCAGCGGGCCAGGATTATCGGGTCACACCCCGGAACCGGAACTTCCAAAATTCCTCGGCCCCTGGATCCCAGATCAGGTGAGCGTTCGGATTCAATTCCACCCACCCAAACATGAGCGATCTTTCCCACATCAGGCAAGAGCCCCAGGAAATAGTACATCACTATTGGGCCAAATTCCTCCTTGCGATGAACAAGGTTAAGGGCTGTCGGGAGGAAGATGCAATCCTATTTTTCTGCAATAATTGCATGGACAAGGGAATCCTTAACGCCATAAATCGCCGTGAGATAACACGCTTCGCTGACTTGGCGTCCATAGTACGAAAGTACTGTGCGATGGAAAGTGCCTAGAAAACCAAAATAAACTTTTGGGATAATCCGACCCTGAATACAAACCCAGTCCGAAACAAAAGGGTGCATTAGCACAATACACCAGGATCAACTACCAAAAAGCAAAAACCCTCTACAGGGTATGGAACCATACTGGAGGGATGGCTCCACGGACCCTGCAAAATTCATAGTACAGCAGATACAATACCAACGCACAGCCTTAGAGCATGTTGGATACTCCGGCAGGTGGCCAAAAGTGGTGAGGATCTTCTTCTCCCAAATACCACAGAGCACCATCCCGTGGATAACAGTACGGTGTTAACGGTCTTTGAGACCTTTGCGTCAAATAATAGACGCAAGCGAACACTCCGCAGCATGGCCGAAATCTGCCACGTAGCAGCAATAAATCCATGGAGTGACACGGCTATTACCTTCAATGCCAGTGATGAATCTAAATTCTGAACAGCCCGAGCACCAGCCGCACTGGTCCTCAGTCCAATCATGGACGACTTTCGACTCAGCAAAGTACTCATGGACGGCGGCAACGGATTAAACCTCATCTATGAGGAAACTCTTCAAAAGATGGAAATAGACTGGAACCGCATTGAGCAAAGTAGCACAACCTTTAGAGGAATCATCCCCAGTCGGGAAGCACGCTGTGCTAGGAAAATCACACTAGATGTGGTATTCGGCACGCCGGATAATTACAGGTCCGAAGAAATTACATTCCAAGTGGCCCCGTTCAGCAGTGGTTATCACGCTCTTTTAGGACGGGAGGCATTCACAATCTTCCAAGTCGTACCTCATTACGGGTACATGAAGCTCAAAATGCCCGGGCCCAACGGAATCATCACACTCGCCAGTGATCCGGACACAACACTCCGTGCCAAAAACAAAGCAGCCGCATTGGCCCTCGAGGCACTATCCGAAGCCCTCTCGGCCGAGGAATTATACGCTCCATAGTGGACAGGGATGACGTGATACTCGACAAGAGATCCAAGTCCACCTCTTTTAGACCAGCGGATGAAATACTCAAATTCCAAGTCCACCCAACGGACCCTACAAAAACAGCCTCCATTGGGGCACAGCTAAGCCCCATTGTGGACGCTGCACTACGAGAGTTCCTGCGCGAGAACTGGGACATATTCGCCTGGCATCCCTCAGACATGCCAGGAATCCCACGCAGGCTGGCCGAGCATAGCCTCAATATCCTAAAGGGATGCAAGCCGGTCAAGCAAGCTCTTCGGCGTTTCTCCGAACCTAAGAGACAGGCCATGGGAGAGGAACTAGCCAAGTTATTGGAGGTCGGATTCATCAAAGAAATAAAACACCCGGACTGGCTAGCAAACCTGGTGATGGTACCAAAGAAGGACAAATCCTGGCACCTTTGTGTCGATTTCAAAGACCTCAATAAAGCTTGCCCAAAGGTTCCCTTCCCCCTCCCACGCATCGATCAAATCATTGATGCTGCCGCAGGACACGAGTCATTGTGTTTCCTCGACGCATACTCCGGTTACCACCAAATCAAGATGGCGGAGTTCGACCAAGCCGCAACGGCATTCATCACACCATACGGTCCCTTCTGTTTTAACACAATGCCTTTTGGGCTCAAGAACGCCGGTGCAACATATCAGCGCATGATTCAGACATGTCTGGAGAAACAAATCGGCAAAATAGTAGAGGCATACGTAGATGATGTGGTTGTCAAAACCAAACACGTCGACTCTTTGATAGACGACTTAGGGCTCACATTCGACAACCTCCGAACATACGACATCAAGCTCAATTCGGAAAAATGCGTTTTCGGCGTACCAGCCGGAAAGCTCCTGGGTTTCATTGTCTCCAGTAGAGGTATCGAAGCTAACCCGGCCAAAATCCGAGCTTTGTCACAGTTGGCTACACCAACAGACCTCAAACAAATCCAGAAGTTAACTGGATGCGTGGCGGCTCTAAGCCACTTTATCTCCCGCTTAGGAGAAAAGGCTTTACCCCTTTATCGCCTTCTTCGGGGCACCGAACACTTCGAGTGGACGGACGCTGCCACAACCGGATTGGAGGAAATAAAGGCCATTTTGGCAACCAACCCAATCCTGGCCCCGCCAAATATTGGCGAAACAATGTTGTTGTACATTGCGGCAACTCATCAAGTTGTAAGCGTAGTGCTCATCGTCGAACGAGAAGCTGCCGGACATAAATTCCCTCTTCAAAAGCCGGTATACTATGTATCCACTGTCCGCACTCCATGGAAATCACGGTACCCACATTATCAAAAGATAGCCTATGCGGTATTCATGGCGTCCCGGAAGCTACGACACTACTTTCAAGAGTGTTCGATTACGGTAGCCTCGGAAGTGCCACTTAATGATATTATAAACAACCGCGACGCTACGGGCCGGATTGCCAAATGGGACATTGAGCTCCTCCCGTTCGACATAACATACAAACCTCGACGAGCCATTAAATCGCAAGTATTGGCCAACTTCGTCGCCGAATGGACGGAGGCCGAACTCCCTAAAGAGTACGGCACATACTCCAACTGTATCATGCACTTTGACGGTTCTAAAATGCTGGCCGGTCTAGGGGCTGGCGTCGTCCTGACATCCCCAACCGGGGATACCGTTCAGTACGTACTACAAATATTGTATACATACTCCAACAATGCAGCCGATTACGAAGCTCTGTTGCATGGTCTTCGGATGGCAGTCTCCATGGGAATTCAACGCCTGGAGGTGCGTGGGGATTCAAACCTCGCAATATCCCAAATAAATGGAGACTTTGACGCCAAGGATCCGAAAATGGCGGCCTATCGAAATGCCATCCTAAAAATGTCAGCTCGGTTCAAGGGGCTCAAATTTCACCATGTGGCTCAGGAAAACAATCAGGCGGCGGATGTCCTCGCCCGCATCGGCGCAAAACGCGATACGGTCCCCCAACATATTTCTGGAAAGGCTGTTCAAGCCATCCGTAGTATGGGAAGGAGACACCGGTAACAATAGTCCGGACCCGACCAAAATGCCCGATACCGAATACTCTGACACAATCAGAGGCTCTGTCACCGAAATAACACCTTCAACCCACATAATCATGGCCATTATTGCCCCGTGGACAAAACCATTCCTGGCCTACCTAACTAGACAGGAACTTCCGGAGGACCAAAATGAGGCACGCTGCATAGTGCGGCGATCCAAGGCCTACAGGGTCCATGAGGGAGAATTGTACAAAAAAAGCACTACCGGAGTCCTTCAAAGGTGCATCTCCGAAGAGGAAGGGCGGAATCTTTTGGTAGAAATTCACGCCGGACTCGGCGGTCATCACGCCGCAGCCCGGGCCCTTGTAAGCAAGGCCTTCCGCACATGATTCTATTGGCCAACAGCCTGGGCAGACGCACAGGACTTGGTCCAACGTTGCGCCGGTTGCCAGCTCTTTGCAAATTAAAGCCACATGCCACCCACCGCCCTCCAAACAATCCCCATTACATGGCCCTTTGCGGTCTGGGGGCTTGACATGGTTGGACCCCTTAAAGGGGGAACCCACAAGAAAAAATACTTACTGGTCATGGTGGATAAATTCACCAAATGGATAGAGGCCAAACCTGTTAAAACAGCCGAATCCGGACCGGTGATAGACTTCATATCCGGGGTTGTACACCGCTATGGCGTCCCCCACAGCATCATCACTGACAATGGCACGAACTTCACGGCCGACAACGTAAAACTCTGGTGCAGCAAAATGGGCATCAAGCTCGATTATGCTTCAGTCTATCACCCACAAACCAACGGTCAAGTCGAGCAAGCAAACGGTCTTATAATGAGCGGCATTAAACCCAGATTAGTGTGTTCCTTAACGGAGTCTGACACGCACTGGGTAGAGGAGCTCGACTCCGTACTCTGGGGGCTGTGGACCATGCCGAATCATAGTACCGGATATACACCCTTCTTTATGGTGTACGGCGCAGAGGCAGTCTTGCCTTGTGACATAATTCATGACTCACCTCGAGTGTGCATGTACAAAGAAAGAGAAGCCGAGCTCGATCGGCAGGACAGTCTGGACACCTTGGAGGAGGAGCGCGACGTAGCCAAAGCCCGTTCTGCATTTTATCAGCAACAGGCTCGCAGATACCAAAGCAGAGAAGTACGGGCCAAAACTTATAACGTTGGCGAACTAGTTCTACGCCTGCCAGATAAGAAAAAGAACAAGCTCGAGCCCAAATGGGAAGGTCCCTTCATTATTGACCAAGTTCTGACCAGTGGAGTGTACCGACTGCGGGATGCATCGACTAGTCGACTCGAGCCGAACCCATGGAACGCGGCCAGGCTCCGAAGATTCTACGCCTAGCACCGGACTCTATGTTAGTCCCCTCCCTTTGTCCTTTTTCTGCATATACATCATCTGTCTTGTTTCCCTTTCTTTCTTTCTTTTATTACTTCTCTAGGCCTTCAAGGGTCACCTTGTGCCTCGCTTGTACATTACAGATGCGCTAGCCGCACTCTTCATACCTGGGGGCTTCTTTCACAGAAGCTTAAATTATTTATCTGGGCCTCACGCCCAACACATGTGTTATACTTCCGTATGTACCTTTTTTCACCATTATATGCATCGATATGACTTAAGTTTTGGCCAAGATGGGTTGCCTAGCTCTTGTATTTATGCCCTACGTTCTCGTTAATTCGGCTAGGGCATAAGGGGAGCACCTCTGCGATTGTTACTGCCGGGTCAGCTGGATGTGTACCTCAGACTGGGTGAAGCCGAAAGCTAGCGTTCTTAAGGGAATATTCGGTCGGTGAACAAAAGATGATTTTTATTTATTATCCATATTTGCCCCCAGATGTTTTTTCTGCATTTCCTATCGAAGTCCGGACATGCACTTTAGGGCATGCTTACCCAGGGAAAGGAACCCTTAACGGAACTATTCTCCCTAGAAGATGTTTCTTACTACCCATGTAATATAACATAACTAGTTGGGCACTTGTCTGATAAAACACTAATGAACCCTACGCCTGGTCTCCACGCATACCCCAGTTTTATATAACCGAGTGGGTATTCGGATTCACTCCGGACTATTGGGCCCGAAGGTTGAAGCGAAAAGGTCCGGCTAGAAGGCATTATACATGTCACTTTAATTACATAGTCATGTAGACTGACTAAACTCCTCCTCTATACCATCCAACAGGCGGTCTAGCTTACAATCCTGTTGGGAATACTTTGCGGATAATTCTACTTGCCCATAAACTAAGCTAACGGGGATTTCTTTTCCGTCAGGCCCCACAGGTACGACCTCAGCCATGTGATTTGGGTCTGCCTTGGTATAGCGCGTCTTCACCATGGCCCAGGCTTCTCTGGTACCTTGTCGGCAGGCTGATATCTTCCATAATCGGAAGCGCCGCCGTGCTCCCTTCAACTTCTCCACAAGCTCTGCAACGCCTTCTGGAGGGAGATGGACGGCCACAAGGCTTGGGCAACACCCTGCATCACCTGCCGAACTTGTTCGTGCAGATGTGATAGCTCGGACAGAAGATCAACCACAGACCCGGGCATTTCCTCCGCGGGATGACCCGTCAGCATACCTACAGAAATAAAGCTGTTAGTCGACTTCTTCGCCGAACTCCTTTAACAGGATTCGTTCAAGCACTTACTGAAAATGCCGCGTCGAAGCCGCTTATTCTCCTTCTCGGAGTCTGCAAGCTGGCCCCGAACGTCTTTTAGTTCAACGCTCAGCTTAACATTGGCATCTTGGAGATTGTTTTTCTCCCGCCTAACCTCAGTCAGCACGCGTTTTCTAGCTTCTAGCTGTCGTATAACATGTTGATCCTCCGGATTCTTCCCGAATTCATCTGCAACATCTGTTGTTAGAACCGCAGCTACGCCGCACACTATATGGTAACCATCATTCTTTAAAGTAAATGTTACTAGTGGGAGGCTTTTTCTGTTCCTGCAATGCGGCAAGAGCGGCCCCTAGTTGGTTCTTGCATTCCTCCAGCTCCTGGGACAGCCTAGTATTCTTCTCTGTAAGAACCCGCACATTACATATGATCCTTAAGTCAGTTCTGCTAACTGTTTCAAGTCTCAGGGGCTACTGATACATATAAACCGCCAGATTTACTCACCTGTACATCCTTTACATACTGATTCGTGGCTCTGGCTAGACCATCTTGAGCAGCACGGAGGTACGCCTCTCCAGAATTGAAGGCGTCGAACGCCTCTGGTGAGAAACAAGCATCGCGGAGTACGGCCCGGCGGCACCTATGATTCATGGCGCTTTCCACTTCTGAGTTTGTAGCGGATAATCGATCCGCATCCTCTGTAGGGGGATTATCTGGCACCTACCCCATATCAGCTTCCGCCTCCATGTCCGGTCCTGGCGCCCGACTGGTGGAAGCTTGATTGGCAGCATCGCCGGACATATTCCGGCGAGCGTTCTTTCTATTAAAAAAATGCGGGCATCATTACATTTTGAGAAATACGACAACCATGGAGCGGGGTTTTTCCTATACCTTTGCGCCGGTGTCTCCGTCCTGACCGCCTTCCTTTTTGGCCTACCCGGCCTTGGTACCTCTTGTTGACGAGTTGCTGCGGGTTCGGCAGGGCGTCCCGAATGCCTTCCCTATAAAAGATGCCATGTGTATATGGTGGGTCAAGTGCCTAAAAAGGGGATCCTAGTTTTGGAGTTGGGACTTTTTGATTTTTCTTACCTGTGATGTAGGGAGCAGTCCGGGATAGTCGGCCGTAATGGCCACCAGGGCATCGTCGCAGCTTAACTAATAGAACTGTCGGTCTATCAGTTCCACGGAGATAACCGGATCTTCTTCAAGTCTGGAATCGAGGGCCCGGTCAGGGTCCTCTGGTTGTGGAGAAGGGCTGCTGACCTCCTTTATGGCTTTTCGCAGTTCCTGCCACAAAGTGGCAAGGTGAATACTTACGACTAAGAATGCGGGAAAAATGGGGGCAAGGAGATATAACTTACCTAGCTTGGAGGATTGTACATGGAGAATCCCTCCCGTGGCTTGATGCGGGCAAATTCCTCTTCCTCACCCTTGAACAGTTCAGACAGAATTTTCGCTAGAGCGGCAGCATTGTCCGGACCCTTACGCCCGCAACGGGTGGCGTCATCCGCCCCGTTATAACACCATAAGGGGTGCCCACGATATTGAAGTGGCTGCACTCCCTGCATTATGCAAATCGACATAACTTCGATTATTGTCAATCCTGGTTGAGCCAGTGCTTTGATCTGGTTCATCAGATATAGGACTTCTCCATTGTCTTCCGCCTGGGGGCTCCGTGGGCGCCAACTTCTGCGCTTCTTCAAAGGAGCATTGTTGAACTCAGGAAGACCCCGCTGAACAGGGTCCAGAAGGGGGACGTCCTCCATATAAAACCATTCTGAAGGCCAGTCTTCGGACGGCTTCTTCGGGGTACCGGACAGGTATCCGGTATCAGCGATGCGCCATATTTCGGCTCCGCCCACTTGATAAAGAGATTCCCTTTGTGTGCGAGGGACAAGGCAGAATAGCCTTTTCCACAACTCAAAGTGAGCCTCGCAGTCCAGGAACAACTCACAGAGAGCAACATAGCCGGCGATATGTAGAATGGAGGCAGGGGTGAGATTGTGTAATTGGAGGCCGTAGAACTCCAGGAGCCCGTGGAAGAACGGATGAATTGGAAATCTGAGTCCCCTTAGTAAGTAAGGAACAAGGCAGACCCGTTCCCCCATGGAGGGACAAGGAAAGCTCTCTGCTTGCGCCCCGCCATTGTAGGTGGCAAGCCCGGCTCGAACGGGCACCATATACGCCGGAGGGAGAAATCCCTTAGTCTAGAGCTCGACTAATCGACTGTGCGGGACTGAACACCTCTCCCAATCACCGGGCTTAGGGCTACGGGGGCGGGAGGAGGAGCTGCGGAGGTCGGCCATGCTGGAATGGATCTTTCGGAAACAAGCTCTGATGAATTCTCGCTGGGGGAGGATGGTATGGATCGGATCTAAGAATCCCCATTCCTTTAATAGACAATTTGTTTATCTGGCTAGGAGGGTGAAGGTAAAAACGCCCTGGCGCCTCGTATTCGTTCGACGCGTGGGAGAAAGCCCTTATTGGGCACAGAAGCCAAGAGGTTTAACACTTATGGAGACGGACACTGCTTACGAACACTTGAAAGTTGGAGAAGAACCCGCCTTGCAATGCTGAAGACAACACTGTGCGACGGACTCATCGTCATTGAAGCCTGGTTCGGGGGCTACTGAGGGAGTCCTGGATTAGGTGGTCTCCGGACAGCCGGATTGTTAGACTATGAAGATACAAGATTGAAAACTTCGTCTCGTGTCCGGATGGGACTCTACTTGGCGTGGAAGGCAAGCTAGGCAATACGGATATGTATATCTCCTCCTTTATAACCGACCTTGTGTAACCCTAGCCCTCTCCGATGTCTATATAAACCGAAGGGTTTTAGTCCGTAGGACAACAACCATAACATACAATCATACCATAGTATGTTACTTGCCCGAGATTCGATCGTCGGTATCTCAATAACTAGTTCAATCTCGTTGCTGGAAAGTCTCTTTACTCGTTTCGTAATGCAACATCCCGTAACTAACTCATTAGTCACATTGCTTGCAAGGCTTATAGTGATGTGCACTATCGAGAGGGCCCATAGATACCTCTCCGATACACGGAGTGACAAATCCTAATCTTGATCTATGCAAACTCAACAAATCCTAATCACGATCTTTGTCCATGGCTAGGAAACTTAACCATCTTTGATCAAAGAGCTAGTCGGGTAGAGGCATACTAGTGAAACTTTGTTTGTCTACGTATTCACACATGTACTAAGTTTCCGGTTAATACAATTCTAGCATGAATAATAAACATTTATCATGATATAAGGAAATATAAATAACAACTCTATTATTGCCTCTAGGGCATATTTCCTTCACAACCCACCAGGGCGCGTCTGGGCCTCCTGACGCGCCCCAGTGGGTTGTGCCCCCCTCGGGGCACCCCCAAGGCGCAGCCAGGGCCCGTTGTGTTCCTTTTGGCCCATAAAAATTCTCCATAAAGTTTCATGGCATTTGGACTCCGTCTGATATTGATTTTCTGCGATGTAAAAACACAGAAAAAACAGGAACTGGCACTTGGCACTATGTCAATAGGTTAGTACCAAAAAATGATATAAAATGATTATAAAACATCTAAGATTGATAATATAACATCATAGAACAATCAAAAATTATAGATACGTTGGAGACGTATCAGGCGCGCCCTCCACCCTTGTGGAGGCCTCGTGGCTCTTCTGGCCCGACTCATTTGCTTCGGGGGCTTGTTCTAGTGCATAAAAAATCACCGTAAATTTTCAGGCCATTTGGACTCCGTTTGATATTCCTTTTCTGTAAAACTCAAAAACAAGGAAAAAAACAGAAACTGGCACTGGGCTCTAGGTTAATAGGTTAGTCCCAAAAATCATATAAAATAGCATATAAATGCATATAAAACATCCAAGATAGATAATATAATAGCATGGAACAATCAAAAGTTATAGATACGTTGGAGACGTATCAGCTTGCGGTGTGCACCGCGGGTCGGGACAGTAGGCCTCTGAAACTGCATCGCTTTGAGTCATGGACGGGAGAAGGGTGATAAGGTTTTTGGGGAGCGCTCCGCGCGACTACTAACTTCATCACGGACGCCCCAGACTCCGACGACTACTTCCCCGGCGACAACTACTTTCCCGACGTCAACAACCTCTTCGAAGACATGGCTGTCAAGGACACCGACCCCAAGACCAGTGCTTCTGCCGTTGTTCCGTGTGTCTTCATGTTCTCTCAGTTTAATATCTCGCCTATGTTTCTTGCTCTAGTGTTTCTGGTTCTAGCCTCTGTTCTACATATGTTCTCTTCTAGTTCATATGTTCACATGCCTTTTGTTGTCTCATCTATAGATTACATGACTTGTTTCATCTCTATTAGCTACTATTATAGTCATGTTTTATCTACTATTTCTGTTAATAAAATCACATGGTAAATTGGTCATATTTTCAACAATTGCTACCTTAAGCCACATATGTGGTTGATTGATCGAGTGACATAGCTACCCCAATTGCCTTTCTAGCACCCATGCTCGCCCCCTCTGAAACATCGACATCCCCGCGCCCTCGACGAGATGAGCGAGCAACACCAGCTCAACTTGACGATGGAGGCTGGAGCACTCGACCTGTGAGGAGGAGTTGTAAGTGCATCTAGTGCCACCCCTAGTTGGTTTTGGAGTCTTGATGACAAACTTGGTTGTTGGACTCATGTGTTTGTGAAATTCACAGGAGAGCACAGGTAGAAATCCCTAGTGATTCGGTTTACCCGTCGAAGATGACCCCTAAAAATGTATGAATACATTGAAGACAATGGTGGTTAATGAAGACATTCTTGTTGAAGCTAATGGTACGCCGAAGACTTTCGTTTGAAGACAATGGAGCGCGAAGGCCTAGTCTTTTGATAGTTTCATTTTCTTCTTTCCTGACTCATAGGAACCACTGCATTGTTAAGTGGGGTCGAGTAAGCAAAGTCAGAAAACTGGCATGATGCTCAACCTAAAATCCAATGTCTTCGAGCGAACACAATGAGAGAAAATCTCTTCCAGAGTTGGTTGAGTCAGCTTTACTTGGAGCCCAAGTCAAGCTGCCCCCGTGTGTTTAAAATCCGACCGTTGGACACGTGTCAGTTGTCCACTAACCTAGGGTCATTTCGGACATATCATGTCGGGTTGCCTCCTGGCTATAAATAGCCCACCCCTCCACCACAAGTTGGTGGATTCTCCAAGTTAGTGCATGAGTTTTGTCGTCTGAGAGCAACCTACCTCCCAAGCCTTTGAGAGAGAACCCCTGTCGGGACAAACCCAAAAGACCCATAGCCCAAAGTGTTTTGAGCATCACTGAAGTTTTTCTGTTCTGCGTGAACTAGAAACTTGTTACTCTTGAAGGTTGTGATCTTCAAGTCGGTTAGGCGTCATGTTCTGAGCATCCAAAAGCCATTGTGGATTGCCGGTGAACAAAGTCTGTGAAGATTTGGAAGTCTACCTTGAAGACTTACCTGAGTGATTGGGCGAGATCTGCGGGTCTTAGCTCAAGGGGAATAAGGTGAAGACATGGTTGTCGGTGTCAAAACCGGCAGATCTCGGGTAGGGGGTCCCGAACTGTGCGCCTAGGCCGGATGGTAACAGGAGGCAAGGGACACGAAGTTTTACCCAGGTTCGGGCCCTCTTGATGGAGGTAAAACCCTACGTCCTGCTTGATTAATATTGATGATATGGGTAGTACAAGAGTAGATCTACCACGAGATCGGAGAGGCTAAACCCTAGAAGCTAGCCTATGGTATGATTGTTGTTCTGTATGTTGTCCTACGGACTAAAACCCTCCGGTTTATACAGACACCGGAGAGGGTTAGGGTTACACAAAGTCGGTTACAATGGTAGGAGATCTACATATCCGTATCGCCAAGCTTGCCTTCCACGCCAAGGAAAGTCTCTTCCGGACACGGGACGAAGTCTTCAATCTTGTATCTTCATAGTCCAGGAGTCCGGCTGAAGGTATAGTCCGGCCATCCGGACACCCCCTAATCCAGGACTCCCTCAATGGTCTTAAGAGTTCAATCTTAGCCTCCCTAACCAAACGTACAGTTGTCACAGCAACTGAAACTGGTCCAACAAATCATTTGTATTCTCCGAGCAACTGGTTCTATCACTTCACTTCTTTACCTACAGTTTAGTTTCATGAAGTCATTGCATACTAGCTCTATTTGAAGACATTGTGTGAAGACATCCCCTCTGATTACATCTTTGTCTTGACACTATCTTCCTAATCTACTCCGTTCTACCTAGTTGTTGTTTGTCTTCACATATCACTTCAAATGTTGTTTGACATTCTAGCATGCCTAGTGTAGTTTATCTTCCGCTGTATCCTATTTAGTTACTATTTTGCTTTCGCATCTTCGAAGACATTTATAAAAATCGCCTATTCACCCTCTCTAGTTGATAACTAGCACTTCCAGAAGCACCGTCTCAGCTACGCCTTCCCACGTGACAGGAGCACGAAGCTTAAGGCCTACTTTCAACAATATTGAACACCAAACGTGGAGGGAAACATACGCTGATATGTGTCGCTCATTGCGAGCACGACACTCGCGTCGCCCACACGCTATCCCCTATGAGCCTGGCCCACTAAGTGAAATCTCCCAACGAGCAATCACGATTTTTTCACTTCATTTATTATTTCAATCGATTTTATTTCAACTTAAAATTATCACTAATTTTAAATAAATCTTTGTGAATTATAAAAAGTATTCACTAATATAAAAATGTTTGCAAATTTTAAAAATGACCACAAGTTTGACAAAATGTACATGAATTTTAAAAATATTTGCAAATTGTAAAAAAATGTTTTTTACGAATTTGACAAACTTTCACATTTTTTTCTTGAATTTGAAATAGGTCCACAAAATTTTAAAATGTTTGCAATTTTTAAAATTCCCATAAAATTAAATAAATGTTTAAAGTGTCACAAATTTGAAAATTGTTTGCATATTTTAGAAAATATTCATGAATTAAAAATGTTAATGAATTTACAAATCTTCACAAATAAAAAAATGTTCATGAATTAAGAAAAGTTATCATATTTAATATTCAGGTGTTTGGAAAAATGTTCATGAATTTTAAAAATATTCATCTATTTTAGAAAAGAAGAAAAACTAAAAAATAGAAACTTGAGGAAATAGAAAAATCAGCAAAAGGAAAAGAAAAAAAAACATGTCTGGAAGCTTCCAGAAACTGGGTAGAGAAGTTTCCCTAAATCAGCCGAAACTTTCTAGTGATTTACTGTCTGCTAACAGGCCGACACAACATTAGCGTTGTGGTGAGCGATACATAGGCTTCATTCATTCATATCTCTCCTAGCTCTGCGCTTCACCAGGTCCACACATAGAGTTGCCACACAAGCGTTCCTCTTGCAAAACCAACAATCAACAGGAGGTGCTTCCAGACCCAGGGTGCCCGTCGGGAACTCTGTCGCTCCCCTTCCCCTCTAGTCGCTGTCTTGCCGTCATGAGGGGGAGGGGAGCCCCGGTTTCTCGATCTGGCGTTGCGTCTTGGCGTGATGGCGAGAATGAGCTGATCTTCGAGCGCGGCAATGATGATTGCTGTAGATATGCGGAAGATCGTGGAGGATCCAGCCATGTGTTAAAGGGCGGGTGGGCGTTGGCCCCGGATCTGGCGTTGAAGAGGCTCGAAGGGCTCCTCTGGTCGATGTTTTTTATCGGGGTAGATCCAACCTTCCGGGGTTGGTGGCTACCGTGACTCGTTAACGCTTCCTGGCTAGGGATTTCTTCAATGTCAAGATGTGGAACAGTTTCTAGTGCTCTTCTTCTCCGGCGACGGTGAAGTTCGTGGGTGCTTGGTAGTTGCGGCGAAGGTAGTATGTAGGAGTATAACCACTTGTATCTTTCTTGGTTTTTGTTGCTTGTATGCGTTTCATCTTTGTATCGTTCCTTCTATAAATACACTGGTATAATATATGCCTATGGTGTACATTTTCGAAAAAAAAGAAAAAAAGTCCACGGGTGGAGTTGGGCTGAACGTCTGCGAAGCCGAAAGAAAGGCGTATCTATAATACCTAAATAGTTTATCCCCACTATCTTTTTTTCTTGATATGCAAGCTGTCCACATCAACAGCCCAGCCACATCATCATTTCTTCACCCACTTACGGGAGGGGCCAGCCACAAGTTAACCAGCGTAAAAAATAGTGGCCACATACGTTAGTGTTCGGTTACCAGCAGTACTGGAGGAGGAACCACCACTTCTTTCTATATTTTTTGTCTTCTCAGCGAGCAGTTATGTTTCAAACGTAACATCCGACTAAAGGCTTGACTGAAATTGTTTCCTCTTCCAAGGGCACTAGCCTAGATGCATCATCTCATCTCCCCACCATATATTTCTCTCCAATGAATAGACCGGGTCCGCGCATCTCATCTTCCAATCCCACCTATTCTATTCTTGATCGAGTCCCGACTCCTAGCCGCCGGAATAGAGCTTCGGCGCCAAGATGGGCCTCGAGGGTTCGCCCGGATGAGATCGCTTCGCCGGCGCCCTGCGTCGGCTTTGCCCCTCAGTCGTACAGCCCGTCGTGCAGCCCCTCAGCCGCTCTTCCCTTTGCCCCGGCGTGAAGAACAACGATCTGTCGATCTAGTTGGTGTGGCTGTGACAGGAGAGAATACGAGGGGCTCCTTGCAGCTGGGCTCTACTTGCCTCTACCAAACTATTTTCTTTTCTTTACTCATGTTCGCTATGCTCTCTCAATCAGACCGAAACATTACCATTGGCGTCAATGTTCCCGTCAGTAAGGTAGGTGCGGTTCAGTAATGTATTACTCTTTCCCTAATTACTTGTACATCACCAAATCCGAAGGTAATTGATATTATGGACTTAATGATCTGTTTTGTCCTCTTGCAGTTCAATCAGATTTGGATTTTATTCAGAGCAGTTTTGATCTATATTTCCAAGAGCAGTTTTGATCTATATTTCCAAGAGCAGTTTTGATCTATATTTTTCGTCGACCTACCAATATTGTGTTACTGAAGGAAAATGGAATGAATAAGATGAAAGTGAGGTAACATTAATGGCCACAGATAGTGATCGTGTCTGGTGTGGCAAAGGTAACCCATTCATCATTTTTTGGTGAGACCACATAACTGAAGTGAGACTTTTACCACTGATTTTTTGGAGATGCTTTGTTCGATGTAGTTGCTCAATGCTTTATGATATGTCGTGCTTCACAACTGAAACACGCTTTTACCACTGATTTTTTGAAGATGCTTTGTTCAATGTAGTTGCTCAATGCTTTATGATATATGTCGTGCTTCACAACTGAAACACGCTTCACTGCCTCCTCTTGTCTGTTGGCAAGCCGCATCCAAACAGAAGGAGCTCGCATTGGAGCAGTGGAGCTGCACTACTCGAGCTTGCTCTCACCGCAATCTATGCATATGCATTGCATCAACATCTAATCCTGGTATAGGCACAGCCTTCTGATGTGAGATTGGCACAGCCAATTTTGGTAAGGCACGTGATGAATGTCAATTCCCCAGTTTATGCTTGACGATACTTTTCATTTGTATGTTTATCGTGCTTAGTTAATTATGGCGATCTCATGGTCTCCCCCCATCTCTATCCTTTTTTGGGTTATGATGTGATTGTGAAAATCCCCCATCATCACAAGGTAGGTAAAAGTTCATATTAGACCATTTAAATCCATAAGGCGAGGCTAACTGCATTTCAATCTGCAGAGTTATTGAGCATAAATTAATAATTAAGGGAATACCTGTATGTATGTGTTGTGCTACAGAAGATACCCCATTGGACTGTCAAAGGTGAGATTTCAGTTAAGTCCATAAGCCGAGGCTAACTGCATTTAATTTTGGTTTGTTGTTCAACCCTAATAGGAAAGATGAGCTTGCTAGCTTGGACCAAGGCTGCATGAGGAAGGCCATCAACTGGAATAGTTTGGACGTCAAGTAACTAGAATTTGGTTCATTTCATACACAAATCATCTTCTTTGCTGGTAAAAGTAACAAACTACCAATATCACCATATTATGCATATGATTTTACTGTTTTTCTTTGTATTGAGCATTGCTCCGTGAGCTACATAAATTCTTCATTTTTTATCTATATTCGCATACTACTATGTTGCAAACTTTTAGCCATTGAAGTCTCCAGAGCATTTGTTATTAGCATAGCTTTGCTGGCAAATCTGTTTGTTCTCGCGTACCAAAAAATATCTATGATGAAAGTGGTATACGACATCTTGCTTGGTGATTAAATGTTATTGTAATTTTGGTTTGGATAGACAAAGTGTTGTGCAAAATATAATAACATTTGTACTGTAATAGTTCATACTTATCATACTTTCTGCCATGTAATTTTTATATGTATATATACTGTTCACATTTGCCAAAAGCTTGAGCAACCCAAGCAAAGTTTCATCTGGTTGTTTGGTCCAACTATCATTGTTTCTAAGCAAATTATATACATTTCTGGATTCATATGCATGTATGATCCTACCCCATCCATTATTTGTTTCATTTTAGATAGGATTGACTGAAATTAGCATTTTACTTCATGAAACTCACAATATATGCACTAAAATTCCCGCAGCAACGCGCTGGGTTTCCTTCTAGTTGTGTAAAAAGTTACGTACGTGTTCGCTGTGAACTTCCGACCAGGTCGAATCCCTAGCCCACGCCACGACGCCATTTGTTCCTCGTCAGGAACCCTAGCCGCGCCAGCCCGCCGCCGCCCCGCCGGCAGCCCTCCGCGGCCCTCTCCTCCTCCGTCCGTCCCGCCGTCGCCTTCCTCTCCTCCTTTCCGTCGACCTCTTCGCCGCCGTTGGCCTGCTTTGCCGGGCTGCAGCCCCATCTGGGCGCTCGGGCCGTAGTCTTTGCGGAGGAAACCAGCCGAGCAGTCCAGTCCACACACACCCCAGGCCCGCTTCTGGCCCATATGCCGGCGACAACCAACCGGACCAGAGCTCCTCGACAGACACAGACACAGCGCCTCCCAAGCCCTAACGGCAACACCAACACCGGCCACGCGGCGGCCGGCTCACCGTAGCCGTCCCCTCGCGCTCGCCTTCGCCAGCGCGGCAGCGCCGTCCGTCGGTGTCGCACCCGCCACCACCTCTTCCCCCTCTCCCTTCCGCCGCCGCAACCGCGCAGCTGCCACAGCCACTCGCCGCCGACACCAAACCGCGCCGCCCGGCCGCCTCCTGCTGTTCCGCGCTCGTCCCTTGCCGTGCATATGGACGAAGAGCGCGTGGAACGGGAAGGCCGCCGCCTCAAGAAGAAGGCGAAGCATCGTGATGAAGAGGGGAAGGCGAAGGATAAATTGAAGCGTCGCACAGATGAAAAGGCAACTGAGGCTGATTCGGTCGCAGAAAAAGTTAAGGAGGAGGCTGTGGTAGGCGCTGCGGAGGAGAAAGAAGGCCACAAGCGCAAGAAAGGGAAGGGCCGCAGTGAGGAGACGAAGAGCAAGGAGAATGTTCCAGTCGTTTCAGGTAGCATAGAGAACGGTGTTGGTGAGGAGCAGGCCAAGAAGTCGGGCTCGATGGCGCCTTGTTCGGAGGGTGCCATGAACAAAGACAATGTGAAGAAAGACAAGAAGAGAAGGAAGGAGGAGAAGAAGAAAGAGAAAGAAGCTGATATGACTGAGCAGAAGCAGAGTTTTGATACTACTGTTGGTAAGGAGCAAGCTGAAACTTCTGGCTTGATGGAGGTAACGCCCTGTTTGGAGCTCGCCCAGGGCGATATGAGCAAAGACAAGGTGAAGAAAGTCAAGAAGAAAAAGAAGGAAGAGAAAGAAGCTGAGAAGACTGGGCAGCAGAAGCAGACATTTGATACTACTGTTGGAAATTCAGGGGCAAAGTATGCAGAGGGAGACAAGGTTGAGGGAAAACAGTCTAGCAAGGCAAAGAAGAGCAAACGCAAGAGTGATGATGGTGCACCTGCTGCTGATCAAATCGTGACAAGAGAATACAAGAAGAAAAAGAAGGAGCATTCAGTTGTGCTGGAAGAGAGCAGCCAAACCGAAAATAGCAATGAAGGTGAGAATAGAGAGATTAAGAAGGGAGGAAAGGAAAGGAGTAAAGCCAGTCCAGACTTTAGTGAGAATGCATCTGCTGGGGGAGAGGAAGCTGGTGTAGATGGTAATGATGATAAGAAGAAAAAGAAGAGCAAGGGGATTGGAGGAGGGAAAAAAGAGAAAGAAAAGTCAGTTCGGTCAACAAAGGGTAAGCAGGTGAGTTTTGCTGATTCCGCGGAGATGTTTAGAACCGAAGGTGGTGATGGGGAGGGGATTGGAGGAGGAAAACAGAAGGAAAAGGCAGCTCTGTCAAAGAAGAAAGGTAAGCGGGTGAGCTTTGCTAATTCTGCGGAGGTGTTTAGCATTGAAGGTGGTGATAATGAAGAGGATGGCATCAGCAATGAATCGAAAAGTGTGCATGGTCGATTTACCCCAGAGGAAGACGCCGCCCTCATGGAAGCTATGAGGGGTTACGCAGAGGTTGCATCTCTTGCTTTAAATTTTTGCATTCATGTTACAATGAGCAGATTTAAACTGAATGGAAGCTATGCCCATGTTTTTTTTTTGACAAAAGGCTGCTTCTATTTTATAATTTAGATGGATGTTTTTTCTTTAACTTAATATGATTGATTTCAACCATATGTTATTTTAATTTGATCCAACCTACACATGGAACTATGGTAATTTCTTTTAAATCACAGCATATCGATAAAACATGAACTTATTACAGTTACTTATTACTTATAGGTGCATATGTTATACTCCCTCCGTCCCAAAATAAGTGTCTCAACTTTGTATTAACTTTGTTCTAAAGTTAGTACAAAGTTGAGTCACTTATTTTGGGATGGAGGGAGTATATGGGTTTGTATAAAGCACTCCAGCTGAGCATTTAATATGGAAGTTTTTTTGTATCGAATCAAAGTATTCTATGACGAACGGAAGTATGCTTGTCCTGTAAATAAAATGTTCGTTCCCTTAGGTAGGAACTGGCTGGGAGAGTTATAGAAAGTTCCTTACAGTGGTTGGACTTTACAAATAGTTGAATATATATATTAATTTACCATATTTTCTCCATTGTTTTTTAACTTATGTACTTATTTTCTCCATTGTCTTTACTGTTAAGAAGTAACCATTTATTTTTCCAATGTGATTTAGTTGAACTTCATCTTGCTGTGAATTTTTAATTTGAATTTTAATATAAAGAGAATAATTAAATGCATGAATATAAATCTTCAAGTATATCTTGAATACTCATTTTGCGCTAATGTATGCTAAATTAGCATCTACAATGGTCTCATTTTGAAGTTAAATTATTTTGGATTTTGTGCATATCCACCAATATTCTATTTTGCTTTCTGCCTACCCTTCCTTTACCCATTAATGTTATATTCTTTTTTTGTGTGCTCGAGTTTTATGTGTTGATTTTTTTGTTTACCACTAAATTCGCTCGTGATTGCAAATGCCATGCCCAACATAATTGAGAGAGTTCTCGTTGTGTCTCTTATTTTAGATGAAGCAACTGGGAGAGAAAGGTTTAGAGATGATTGGGTCTTGTCGTAAATATCCAGAGCTAAAGGGTTGTTGGGATGATATAGGTAAGCCAAAAAATCTGGAGTTATGTTCTTCAACGCTTCCTCCTCATGCTCTTCGTGTGTTAATGTCAGTTATGCATGTAACCTTTATGAAAAAGTCTTTATTAAGACCCACCATCTCACGTTGAATTTCCAAGCAATCAACATCCATCCCTTTTTCTTACCTGGATTGCAGACAACTTATAATATTTAATTGCTGATGCACATTCTTTGCAGCGAAATCGTTACCCCATAGACCTTACTTGGCCATATACAGGCGAGCACATACATTACTCCATAGGAGCACCGGATGTAAATGGACAGATGAAGAAAAAGAGCAGATTCGGCGGTACGCAAATTCCTTTTGCTGAGACAAAATTATATTTGTTTTCTGCATGATCCATATTTACTCAATTGTCTTTACTATTAAGTAATCATGTTGTTATCTAATGTGATTAAGTTGAACTTCATGTTTGGTGCTACTTGTTAGTATGTGTTTACAAATCCTTACTCCTATTGAAGATGTCAATTAGTGACAGGGTCCTGTTCGCCTCCTTCTCCCTTCCTGATGTTTATACCTTTTGCTTGGTGGTTATGTGTGTCACCAAAGTCTGATAAACCAACATCAACCTGCATGTGCCACTAATGTATATTAGCAAATGCCTCTATGTAGTCTAATTTGTTTATCCCAATGTAACTTGTTACTCTGTTTGATACTTTTTGCAAGTTCTCCTTGCGATCTCATAGCAGAGCTACCTGATACATGGTTTGTTTTGGGTTCATGGTATGAGAAAATAAGGTTCTCCCGTCAGGCAGTTAACAAACCTATAATTCCAGTGCATGGACTTTGATTTCCATGAATTAATTTTGTTTTGCAACTAATAAATTAGATTATGTAGGAGTTAAAAAATTGAAAAGGGAGGTAGGTGCTTGTTGGATGGGCCTGGCTCCGTCGCTTGAAGTAGAGGGAGTAGCTAATGCAAAATTTCCATGTCACCTGTTGTCAACTTCCTCATGGGCTTCTTGTCACTGCTACCACTGTCCCAATCTATTTACTTTGACTCAACCTAGCACTCCCACTTCCTTCAAATGGCAGTGGAAGGGGGATGAGGATATGCTTGTTTGACAGGGACAACAGTGGTCTGATCTGACCTGTCTGACATTGGAGCAAAATCTGATGGTGACAAAGGTTAGTTGCATTGGTGAGGGTGGTGACTGGTGTAAATTGTAAACCTTTCAAAGCGTCATCACCATCAGAATGCATCACTGTTGTCAAGTAAGCATATGGGATTGCCACTCCCCATGAATCATACTGTGCACCAGCCAATTTCAGATCGTTAGCCAATCTTGAATGAGATTGTGCGGTGGATTACTGTTTGCCCTGACGTGATTGTGATACTATGATTTAGATTGAAGCACTTTCTTGATATTCGTATTGAAAAATGTTTTGATATGTCCTGTTGTTGTTTCACATGATTAAGATTAGATCGCTGCATTATGATGCAGGTTTGTCGAGAAAAATGGCACGGATTGGAAAACACTGGCACAGGAACTTGGAAAGAGTGAGATCCATGTAAAACATGCTTGGAGAAGAATAAAACCTAAGAAGAAAAAAGGTGCCCGTTGCTCCTAAAGTTCTATCATATTTTAGCTAATACATCTGTCGCAACTGTAATATTTCAGCACTACTTTAACATGTATGTTTATTTTAGGAATTAGGATGTTTTTATTCTTCGGGCATGATTTTTCTCACATCATTTTGTCACTACTCAGGCAAATTTGTCATGTTAATGGTAGTAGTTTAACCCAGCTCTGCATTCTAGTTAATATTTGGTTTAGGTATGTCATGTGCAACAACAACAAACCTCACATATTGGTCTGCTCTAATATTGAAATTACTGACAAAACAGGAGTTGAAACGACAGCATGAGTTGGGGGCTAAAGCATCTATACTATCACAAAGTGTGTTTGTAGATGATTATTTATCCAGTTTTAAGATGTTAACTATCAGTTAAATGCAAAGTTTGGTCATGAGATAAGTAAAGGGATGATTGTATTCTTGGTAATCATCATGTGAATATGGAAACCATACGTCCTACCTAGTGAATGCATTATCTTCTTTTTGGGGTGAAAGTGAATACATAATCGTGATAAAAATTATGCATCCTACCCAGTTAATGCAGTATCATCATGCGATAAAATTTAGACCTTCTTGCTAACCTTTTCCTATTCTGTGTGTGCATCCTTTGACTGGTTATATGTTTCAGGTGCTGATGATGAAGAGGATGTCAGTGGTGGTGAATCTGAACTTGTACATGGACATCGGTTTACCACAGAGGAAGATGCCATCCTCATGGAAGCTATGAGGGATTACGCAGAGGTTGCATCTCTTGCTTATATTTTTTGCATTCATGTGACAGTGAGCAAACCTAAACTGAATGGAAGCTATGCCCCTGGCCTGGGGGTTTGAGGAAAGGATGATTGAACTTTATAATTTAGATGGATAGTTTCTCTTTAACATAAAATGATTGATGACAACCATATGTTATTTCAATTTGATCCCATCTACATGTGGAACTACTATCAATCGTGTTTTAAATCACAGCATATCGATGAAACATAAACTTGTTATTACAGTTATTACTTATAGGTGCATGTGTTATGGGTTTGTATAATGCACTTCAGCTGAGCATTTAATATGAAGTTTTTTTTTATCGAGTTGAAGTACCGCATGACCGTACTGAAGTATGGTTGTCCTGTACAAATGAAATTTTCTTTCCCTTAGCTTGAAAACTTACCAGAAAGTTTCCTACGATGGTTGGACTTTACAAATATAGTCGAATACATATTAATTTTCTGCATTACCATATTTTCTCCATCGTTTTTTAAATATATTTACTTATTTTCTCCACTGTCTTTAGTCTTTACTGTTAAGAAGTAATTGATTTAGTTGAATTTTATTCTGCTGTGAATTGGTAGTTTGAGTTTTAATATCAAGAAAATATTAAATGAATGAATATAGATCCTCATGTATATCATGAATACTCATTTTGCGCGAATGGATGCTGACTTACATCTACAGCTCATTTTGAAGTTAAATCATTCGGAAAATTTATGCTACATATGTATGCAAAAGTGCTCTCCCATGTGGTGGCATCGCAATGGGATTTTCCTCATCAGTTGCATGCAGGAATCTCCCGCCTCACGCTGACATCATCACATTAATTGCTAAATTAGAAATTTCACAATGATTTATTTCACATACCGTTAATCCGATTAATAATCCGTTTTCGCTGGCGAGTTTGTCTTGACGAGGGCTTTGAAACTAGATCCCATGTTGACATGTTTCAGCAATTTTTTTGTCCCCATCAGTAGCTATGCTATGTTAATCGTGGTCGTCATGTTAGCAGTGAACAATTCCTACAATAACTGTGTATAGTTACCAGGCAATAGTTTTGTATGTTTTTAGACATCACAATGTTATGCAGAGCTCGAGAGTTACTATTCAAGTGTTAACAATAAGTAAGACGTGGTATGAACCAGCACAAGTACCATGAAGCAAGTCTTCTAGTGGCGTACATTGACGTTCAACAACATCGCAACCAAGTTAATTTAATCTGGCAACTAAATGGCCAATAACCTGGTAAGTAAGTAACACCAACCTGGCAAGTACAGATGAAAAAAGAGAAGTTGTCGAAATGAAAAGTGGATCGTCAATCGGGTTAACGGTTTGAGGGATAAAACTTTTTTAAAATTGGAACATGAAGAAATCTTTGCTGATTTCAGTTTATGTGTTATTTTTACATGCATGCAAGAGATAGATGAGGCTGATGCCCTGCATGGGAAGGACTTTTTCAAAATTTGAATTTGAAGAGATCTTTGATGATGTCAGGCTTATATGTTATTATTACATGCATGCCAGAGATAGATGAGGGTGATGCCCTGCATGAGAAGAAACCATGCAGCACTGCTCTTAGTTCAGTCCTAAATTATTTTGGATTTTGCGCATATTGTCATACTAATATTCTATTTTGCCTTCTGCCTTCCCTTCCTTATCCATTAATGTTAATTGTTTTGTGTGCTTGAGTTTTATGTGTTGATTTTACCTTTTTATTTACCACTAAATTCGCTCCTGATTGCAAGTGCCATGCCCAACATGTTTGAGACAGTTCTCGTTGTGTTTCTTATTTAGCTGAAACAACTGGGAGAGAAAGGCTTAGAGATGATTGGGTCTTGTAGTAAATACCCAGAGCTCAAGGGTTGTTGGGATGATATAGGTAAGCCAAAAACCTGGAGCTAAGTTCTTGAGCATTTTCTCCTCATGTTAAGCCTGTCTTTGTGTGATAGTGTGAGTTAAGCATGTAACCTGTATGAAAAAGTATTTCTTGAGACTTACCATATCATGTTGAATTTCCAAGTAATCATCATTCCATTTATTTTTCTAACCCTTATAGAAGACAACTTACAATATTTAATTGCTGATGCACATTCTTTGCAGCGAAGTCGTTACCCCATAGACCTCACGAGGCCATATACCATCGAGCGCGTATATTACTCTATAGGAGTGCTGAACGTAAATGGACAGATGACGAAAAAGAGCAGATTCGGCGGTACATAAATTCCTTTTGCCGAGACAAAATTATATTTGTTTGCATGACCATATTTACTCAATTGTTTTTATTATTAGGAAGTACTATCATATTATTGTTATCTAATGTGATCAAGTTGAACTTCATGTTTGCTGCTACTTTGTGTCATGTTTACAAATCTCCACTCCTATTGAAGATGTCCATGGTGATGGTGGTCCAATCACCTCCTTCTCCCTTCCTGATGTTTATGTGACAAAATATGCAACATCCATTTCCATGAGGCCTTGATATATATAGAAATGATATATATGCAGAAAACCCCCTATGCAATTTGGGGGGGGGGGGTATTACATGACATATACTCCCTCCGTTCCTAAATATAATTCTTTCTAGAGATTTCAATGTGAACTACATACGGATGTATATAGACATATTTTAGAGTGTAGATTCACTCATTTTGCTCCGTATGTAGTCCGCATTGGAATCTCTAAAGACTTATATTTAGGAACGGAGGGAGTATAACTAACTACCCCCTCCCTCTTTTAAACTCATGTTGAATCAACAACACTGAGTTCGAAGATAGTCTGGGTCTTCGTGAAGATATCCGCTAAGTACAACTAGGAAGGCACATACTCTAGAGCAATCATCTGATCAACACCAATGTGCTTCAGAGGGTCACGACCCATACTGATAGCACTCGTACCGTTGGACGAAAGAAGAGTCAGTGTAGTGACAAACACCAAAATCTTCAAGCAACCACCGTAGCCAAGTCACTTCTGCTACCAAAAGAGCCATACCTTGTGACTTAGCCTCTGCACTCGAACGGGAAACTGCAATCTGTTTCTTCGTCTTCCAGGCAATGAGAGAACCACCACGAAAAAACATAGTAAGCAGAAAGCGATCGATGATCCGAAGATCGCTAGGCCAAGTTGTCTCAAATAGTCCTATAGTTATAGCAAACTGGATCGTGGAAAGAAAAGACGATGCGAGATAGTCACACGAAGATATCGTAGAACTTGAAGTAGGTGACTGTAGTGAACCGACTCAGGATGTGAATTAGATGGGAGATATCCGGACAAGTGACGGCTAGGTAGACAAGACTCCCAACAAGGTGACATTAGCGTGTCGGATCCGAAAGACGCTCACCTCACCATCAGAAGCCCGGAGGTGGACGTTGAGCTCCATTGGAGCCTGAACAATGTGCTCATCCGCAAGAGCAGAGCAAGCAAGAAGATCTTGGATGTACTTCCATTGGGATATCAAGAAGCCATTGGAGGTAGAAGAAACCTCAATCGTAAGGAAGTAGCGCAGAAGACCAAGATCAGACATAAGAAACTGCTCACTAAGACGAGCCTTCACAAAGGCAATGCACTCAGAGCCGTCGTCGGTGATTATATGTCATCGATGTATAGAAGAAGAGCCCGGCCACAAGACGAAAGGTGGACAAGAGAGCGGGATCATGAGCACTCGGTGAAAAACCACTAACAGTGACCACTAACGCTAAACCCTTGAATCAGGCAGGAGGGGCTAGCTTAAGGTCATGAAGAGAGCAATGAAGACGACATAGCATGTTGTCCGGCATAATACCCATGTGGTGGGTGCATGTAGACCTCCTCACGCAACTCACCATTAAGGAGGCCATTATGGACAACACGCTAATAGATTTCTGTAAAACCTGCCGTATCAAGAATGTGCCCTTGTCATCAAGTAGGGATTGTCACTCCTTATGAATCATACTGCACACTATCCCATGTGAGATCACTGGCGAATCATGAATGAGATTGTGTGGTGGAGCTGTTTACCCTGCCACGATTGTGATACTATGATTTAGATTGTGTTGTAACTTGTGAAGCGACTAATATCTCTCTTACACATAGCATACTTTCTTGATATTCGTTATTGAGAGATGTTTTGATATCTCCTGTTGTTGCTTCACATAATTAAGATCAGATCACTGCATTATTGCGCAGGTTTGTCGAAAGCAATGGAACGGATTGGAAGACATTGGCACGGGAACTTGGAAAGAGTGAGATCCACGTAAAAGATACTTGGAGAAGAATAAAACCTAAGAACTTGAAAAAAGGTGCCTGTTGCTCCTGAAGTTTTATCATATTTTGGCTAAATTATCTGTCGGAACTGTAATATTTCAGTGCAACTTCAACATGCAAATGCTTATTTACGCCATTTTAATTCTATGAGCATGAGTTTTCTCACATCATGTTGTCACAACTCAGGCATGTTTGTCAGGTAGTAGTTTAACCCATCTTTGCATATTGGTTTTTACTAATAAAAAGTTGAAACAACACCATTGTTGAGTTGGGGGCTAATACAGCTATGCTATCACAGTGTGTTTGTAGCATTGTTTTTAAGGCGTCACTTAGGAGTCGCCTAAGTGCTGAGGCGCCCCAGGATGGTAAGGCGTCCGCCCTGCCTTAGACATGAAACGTACGACTGCTTCAGTGAAGGGTCCACTGCTGTCAAAGGTATCTGCTACCGCCTGTTCCTCGCTGCATCATCCTTGCGGCTGCTTCTGGGGCTTGGAGACGACGGCCCCACCATTCCCCAGTACTCCAGCGAGCATCCCTTCATTTGCCTGCCTCCACCGTCGCCTTCCCTTGCCCGATATACTCTGCTGTTGAGGAAGAAGGGATGCTGCAGTGAGGGAGAATCAGAGAATGCCAGGGTTATGATCAGAAGGGAGGAGTTTTAGGGTTGTATGCTGCTGCTGCTACAACGAGGAAAGATAGCAGGTGTGTGGCGGCTGTGGTGAGGGAGGAGGGAGTGAGGATAGTGGAATTAGGTCACGGGAGGAGTATATAGCTACTAGATGGGCTTTTGGGCCATAGGGGAGTGCATAGGTCGTGGCCCATCTCTCAGTCTTTCTTATTTTTCCTTGCAATATACGTGCTAAACTGCTTGATTGCTCTGTTCCTCTATGTCTAACGCGTCGCCTTGTCTCACCTTACATGCTTCAAAGGTAAAGGCGGGGGTTAGGCGCCTCGCCTTGCCTTACCGCCTCAGGAACAATGGTTTATAGATGATTATTTATCCAGTTTTAAGCTGTTGACTATCGGTTAATTGCAAAGTTCATTCATGGGATAAGTAGGGAGGATTGTACTGAACAAAATTCTGGGTATAGATTGAATGATAAAATTGGTAAAATTGAATGTCCTATACACGTGAATGCATTATCTCATCATTTGGTAAAACTGAATGTAGTATCATCATGTGATAAAACTTATGCATCCTAACCAGTTAATGCAGTATCATCACATGATAAAAAATATGTATCCTACCCAGTTAATGCCGTATGCGATAAAATTTAGACCTTGCTAACCTTTTCAATTCTGTGTGCATTCCTTGACTGGTATTTTTTCAGGACGTTGGACTCAGGATGAACACCAAAACTTGTTTGATTTGGTGAACCTTGACTTGCGTCTGAAAGCCCATCAAATCAAAAATCCTGATCATCGGCTGGTTTGTAATTTACCAATGTTGTTGATATTGTGTATTTTGGTCAAGCTTTCCTGATTTGAACTGTGCTCACAGCTGTTCATATTCTTGAATCACATGATTGAATCTAATGAGGTGGCTTACTTATCATCTGTGACAGCTAAGAGATAACATTTCCTGGGAGGCCATCAGTGATAAATTGACCACCCGTAATCACAAGAATTGTTGCCTCAAGTGGTTAGTATTTCTATTTGCTGCATATATATGCATAACTTTGTTTTCTCATTGTATCTGTACTAAACGCTATGTGCATTGCAATCTTTAATCCATGTTCTTTTTTCCCATCTTCTCCTATTTATTGTTTCTATATCTAAATTGTTCATTTTGACATTTCAGAGATAAGCTTGTTGTTGAATTGCATCAGATTGATTTAAGTGCTTAACCGAGTACTTTGTATTGAAGCGCAAATCCTTTGCGTTTTCTCGAAAAGTACTTTGTATTGCATCAGATCCGTTTATCTGAATTTATTTAACATAGTAGACCTTGCAACTGGTTTGTTTTAGCCATTCTATGAATACAAATTTTCTTGGAATTATAATAATTAGAGATGAAGAATCTTAATTTGCTTAACCAGGCATGCTTGTATTTACAGAATTGAGATCTGTATATTATTAGCTTTTCTACGTTTGGGATTGGGCTAATGGGATAATGTGGGCTTCATTGAATTTAACTAGTTTTAACACATCCTTCATACACCTAAATCTTGTGCTTCTATATGCGTATATGCATCTTCAGACTGGGTTACACGCAAGTTATGTAACGGCAGCATGGCCATTAATTCATGATGCTCTTTCAGGTACGAAACATTAGCATCTCCGATGGTCAAGGAAGGAGTCTGGGCTGATGTTGATGATTATCTACTGGTGGAAGCGTAAGATTCTACAGACTATTATAATGATTGCCTTTTTGCCATTGAAACACTGCACATTGTTTTGCAACAGAGTTAAAAAAGAACTGTTTCGAAAGGTAGGGTTTAGCCTGCCTATGGAGATATTGTTTCAGCAATTCCTGAAAGTATTGACGTGTGGTTGATGCCAATAATGCTGTGGGTGTACGTAGTACCATGAAGGCATGAACTTTAGAAGTAAGAATTTCAGTAATGAGGAAGGATGGAAATCTGGAATTTTTACATTTTTGGTCATGTTGTCTGTTGCTGTTTGCCTGGTCTTGTTGTCGAGGGTGCTTGTTGTTTAGGGTTACAACTCACGATGTAATGAGGAGGGATGGAAATCAGGCATTCTTACATTTCCCCCCTCTCTATTCTTGGTAGCTTGCACCAGTTTTAACATTGTAGTCTTTGTTTGGTTTTGAACTAACTGAACACTGTTATGGGCTATATGGAACGGAAGACAGTGTATGTTTATGAGTGGGATTAGAGTACAGTAAGAGGTTGCGCGCTCACCCTCAGGTGCATTCCATGCCTCGTTCCTGGCTGTAATACATGAGGCTCTGAGTGATCAACTTATGGTGAAATTTTCTGGTTTATTTCTTGAACTAAAAGAGATCGATTTCTTTGGCTCATTTGTAGCAATATAGGATTGAGTCAGTGTTGCTGCAAGGCTGTGTGTTGAATATTCCATGACTCCCCCGCAAGTTTGATATTCTTATGCTTGATGATTGTAATGGTGCACGCCTTGGTTATCTAAGATGTAGTATGACAATATGGGTCCTGCAAAACAAAAAGTTTTGGAGTCGATTTGTTCTGGCTTGTTTTTGCATTAAGAATCGCGGTATTATCCTCAGTTGGGGTGGGTTTATCTCACCCTGGGGTGTGGGCAGGTAACAAGCATACATGCGAGCTAATATATCATATCCATCTGCCTTTTCTCCAAATTTGCACATAAGCTTTGTTTCAACAGAAAGAAACACAAGTCCTTTCTCTCTCTCAACGATCTATTTATTTGCATCGCAGTTGGACTGAAGTTAGTGTATTAAATGCTATTTTTTTTCAGGCTTAGGCCTCCTATATGTGTTATTTATTTTCAGTGTCGTGTTACAATGAAACAAAAATATACTCCCTGTGCTAATTTTTTGACGAAAAATAGGCTTCAAAAGGTTGATGCTGTCTGTATTGAAGATGTTGACTGGGACAGCCTACTTGATCACAGGTTAGTGCTGTCTGCTGATCTAACTCACACAACCTTTAACTATGCCATGTTCTTGATCACAAAGTAGTTTGGTTCAGTTACCCCATTTTATCAACTCCAATGGTCTGAAATACTCTAATGCGGTCTAAACTAAAGGTGGCATGTTATTGGAGTAAATAGTCTTTCCTGTGAAGGATATGAAGCAAATACCAACTTCTTTTTTCCTTGACAGCCAGAGAGTTTGTTAACAGAGCTGTTAACTTTACTTATTTGTGCCTTAGATTTAAATTTTAGCAAAATGGACAATAGCGAATGTGCATTTGGGTTATGTACCAAGTTTGATTAAATCCTCCCAATAACCCTGGCATACACTAGTACCTTAGTGCTGGATTACTGGTATACTTGGTATTTTGTCAGGAAGCTTGGGTTTCATGTCAAGTTTCAGAAGGGCATGCATTTTCATACAGAAACAAATTCTGGGACCCTTGTGGTTTGGGCTTCATGTCAAGTTTCAGAAGGGCATGCATTTTCATACAGAAACAAATAACAAATTCTGGTACCCTTGTGGTTTTATAGTAACGGGGCTATTCACTCTTTACTCAGGTCTGGGGAGGTTTGTCGTCAAAGATGGAACCAGATGGTCCGCGCCTTTCATCGAACAAGTGGAAGTGCTGTCGAGGCGCTACTGCCCAGAAATGATTGAATACAGGAAGTGAGGAAAAAGTGTAGGAATTATCACCCGTCAAACTTGTAAGCCCAGACAAAACAGCAAGCATGATGTGTCAAATCTTGCTCGTCACTTCCATGGTATGTGGAGTAGCCCGTAGGATGCCAGGCTTGCGGGATTTATGGGGTGTAGAAATGTATCAACGGTACATGGTTCACCAGTGAGCAAGCTAGGTTATGATTTTGTTTTCCTTCTATTGTCCTCACGAACATCTTTACTCAAACCTGAATACATGATCACTTCAGGGACTCCACTCATCTGAATTTGTTCGTGCCATTTTTTATTTTTAGTTATTTTATGGTATTCATCGAACTTAATTTGCTAGAGGCTGCACCCCACTCATCTGAATTCAGGTACTCCCGCTGCTGGATACATGATCACTTCTACCTCGGCAAGTGGCACGTTGCATGTGTGCAATTTGCCGCAATCTGAGAGTTTTTTTTTTCTAGATCCGTTTACTTAAAATGTTTGTCTCGTTTAAATCTCAAACCGTTTTCATCGTTGGATTCCTCGTGTCGAGATCTTTAAAACTAACTCGATCTCATATTGATAGGTTTTGACGAAAACTTTTCTCATATAAAAAATTGGACAAAGAAAATAGACGAGAAAACCAAACTGGGAGCATTTTCTTTTTCCTTTCCGAAAGCTGTTTCTAACAAGCACGGCTTCGCAGAAGCAAAACCGTGCCTCTTACATACGAAAAAAAACATGATTTTTGTTTTTGTTTTCGAGAGGCATGACCGTGCCTCACAAAAAAAGAAGAAGAGAAAACATAATTTCTTTTCCCGTTTCTGAGAGGAAACTGTGCCTCTCATGAAAGGAAAAAAGAAAACATTATTTTGGTTTACCAGAGGCATTGTCGTGCCTCTCGCGAAAGTAAAACCATGCCTTTTATGAAAGAAAAAGAAAAGAGAAACACATTTATTTTTTCCGTTTCCAGAGGCACGGTCGTGCCTCTTGCGGAAGCAAAACCATGCCTCTCATGAAAAAAAAAGAAAACGTGTTATTTTCCTTTTCCGAGAGGCACGGTCGTGCCTCCCGCTAAAGAAAAAAAACATAGTTTTGCGCAAAGTTTTTTTTCGATTTCTTTTGTTGAAAAGCTAAGAAAGACCGATGAAAAATTGAAAAGCTAAAAAAACCATCTAAAAAGCCAAAACGCGTGTGGAAAATAAAAAAATTCGGAGGAAGAACCCAGAGCGCGACACATGTGTTGACACACGAACACGTCATGTGTACCCTCGACGCCGGGGGTGATGCACCGCAACTCACGTCGAAGGAGACCCGACCGACAGTGTGATACACAAGACATTCGGCGAGCACTTTTGCAGACCCGAAACCCTACACGCCTGAGAGGGACCCGTCAGGGAGTGCGGTGGCTATGGGCATATGAGGCGGCTGGACTTCCCGTAAGAAAATGATTCATCTAGGCTTTTCTTACATGAAAAATTACATTAATTCACATCCTAGAGTTCTAGTTCTAGTTCAACTCGGACTCAGTCTGAATCTGACCCAAACTTCTGTCATGCTCCTTGCGCGGGCCGTCGAATTTGCATGTGACCTCCGATTAAGACGGCGCAAATATCAAATTTATGTGCATCGACGAGACGAACAACTCTTGTGTTGACCACGTCTCCAAACAAGGCCATCTTGAATACTTTACGGGGTCATCTTTATCTTCACGGACTCGGTCTTGCAGCTGACTGTATTGTCCGAGTGTTATAGCGACTTTGCAGGCCATATACTATCTCAGATGATGATGAGTCTAAAAGCAAAGTTATCCGTTTCGATGTTACGAACAATTCCTGTGTTAAACACCTTTTCATCCGAGCCAATCTAGATTAACCTTTCGGGCACATCCTGGTTGGAGCACTCGAATCTGAATCTCTCCACTCGGATATTAGAGTCTTTCACTCGAATCGCCCGACTAGACTTTTTCACTCGGACGGCAATCTTTCACCCGAAAGGCAAGCTTTCACTCGGATGACAATATTTCATTCGGATCTGTAATATTTTCACTCGGACGGCAATCCTTTACCCCGAACGGCAAGCTTTCACTTAGATGATAGTATTTCATTCGGATTTGTAATAGTTTCACTCAGATATCAATATTTTCACCTGGAGGACAATTTTTCGCTCGGATGACTATATTTTCACTCGGATGATAATCTTTTACTCGATCGGCAAGCTTTCACTCGGATGGTAAACTTTTCACCCGGATTTCCCGACTGAAAACACAACCTGATCTTGTTTGGCCTCTTCAGGTCGCACACGTGCTTGGATTGAGATGATTTATATATTAAAATCGATCTACTTGACGAGATGAAACTTTCTTATGTTGAAGGTTTCCCGGTTAGAAGCCGTCTTGAGGGCCGAATTGCTCGCGCGACCCATCAAACACGGTGTCTGGTACCTCGCGCCATATTTTCGTTTAGGTTCAGTCCGTAGTGTATTGCCTCTAACTTTTGCATATGAACTCGGATTGAGATGATTTATATATGAAAATCGACCGCCTTAACGAGACAAAGACAATTCATGTGGAGTTCTCCTTCATACGAGGTAGATTTAAAGGCTTAATCGGCCAAAAAGCATTTGGACACTAGATTTTGCTACTCTGAGTACAATTTCGGTCCCCAAATTGAGGTCGGATGGCGATAACCTAAACATTAAAGTCGTTCCACTCGGTGACGCGAAAATTTCTCATGCTAAAAAACCTTTTCACTCAAGACCATCTTTATTACATTCTGTATCTTACCGAAATCATGTGTCAACACATGCCCCCCTGTTTTTCGGCAGAGCTTGTATGCCGAAAAATAATATGCATGGTGTTTGTTCTAAGGACGATGTCAACACTCCTTCGGCCATTTGTGTCTCTTACGGCAATAAATATGTATCAGTCATGTTTGTGCTAAGGACGATAATCGTATATCGGCCATTGCCTACTTAGGCTTCTTGCCACACACTCGGGTGGTACTTCTTCAAGTACTTGCCATTGAGAGCTCGAGGTAACAATGTCCCTTGTACGGATTCCACCAAATATGAATTTTCAGGAACTATTCTTGTAATCCTAAAAGGACCTTCCCAACTCGGAGACCACTTCCTGAATTTTCTATTTCTTGAACCAATCGGCAGAATCACTTTCCATATGAGATCGCCAACTTGAAAATTCTTCAGCTTGACTTTCATATTGTAAGCTCTTGCCACCCTTGACTTGTCTCTCTCTATGGCCTTCAAAGCAGCCAAATGTTTATTGGCAACCTCATCAATATTGTCCATCATCAAGTCATAAAAGTCCTTTGCCGATAGATTATTCTGTTTGGCTATTCTCAAAGCATTCAATTTACTTCTACTGGTAGAACAACCTCTTGACCATATACTAGCTCATACGGAGTCACGCTTGTAGCACCATGCCTTGAGATTCTATGTGCCCACAAAGCTTCAGACAACAACTCATGCCATGTCCTTGGATTATCCTCAATCTTCTTCTTGATGAGCTTGATTAAAATTTTATTGCTAGACTCAACGTCCATTAGCTTTGGCATAATATGGGGAGGAATTGAGCATCTTTATGTTATAAGATTCGGCAAATTCTCTAACTTGGTGTGACATGAAAGGTGAACCTTGATCTGTAGTTAATGTTTGAGGAATGTCGAATCTATGAATAATGTGCTCGGTTATGAACTGAATTACCTCCGTATGTGTCATGTTTTTGAGCGGTACTACCTCAGACCATTTAGTGAAATAATCGGTTGCCACCAATACAAACCGATGCCCCTGGAAGACAGATGAATTTCTCCAATGAAGTCTAAACCCCATCTTTTAAAAGGCCACGACTTGATAATAGGATGTAACATAGCAGCAGGAGCCAATTGAATATCACCAAACTTTTGACAAGCTTCACACCCTTTATAATATCTGAAGCAATCATTAATCATAGTCGGCCAATAAAACCCAACACATCATAGTAACCATTTCATCTTGGGAGCCGACTGATGAGTGCCACAAATGCTTTCATGTACCTCTCCCATAGCAACTCTTGACTAGTCCTCGTCCAAGCACTTTAGAATAACATCATCGACTGTTCGGTGATAAAGACCATCATCTCATTGTATACTTGAAAGCCATACGTGGAACAGCTCTGTCCACCCTTTCACTCGGATTACACAAGTAATTAATAATGGGCTTCCTCCAGTCATGACTGCCAACTGCACTAGATTCTTTGTTAATGGCCAAAGTAGTGGGCTCTGGTTCGGCCTCTACATTGACAATGGTATACATCGGCCTTTGAGAAATATGAAACATGCCATGATCAACATGATAGCCGGATGCTTGCTATGCCAACTCATTTGCTTTCTAATTGTCATGTCTAGATATATGAGCAATGCTAAAACAATCCAAAGTAGAAATGATATCTAGACATTTATCAAGATAGACATTAAGTGTTTCGTCCAAACACTGAAAAACTTTGGATATCTGTTGTACTACTAGTAATGAATCACCAAAAGCCTCAATATGTGTAGCACCTATAGCAAGCAACATCTCTAATCCTAATAACAATGCTTTGTATTCGGCTTGATTATTTGTGCAAAAGTATTCTAAACGGCATGAGGCTTCAAAAATAGCACCATGAGGAGATATGTAAACAATACCAACACCTTGGCCATTGCTACAAACTGAACCATCAGAATATAATCTCCACGGTACCAATGAGACAATGTTTATATCAGTATCATGCTTGTCATCAATCAAATGTTCAACAATAAAATAAGCAACGATTTGGACTTTCATGGATTTTAGAGATTCATAAGCCAAATCATACTCAATCAAAGCATAAGCCCACTTGCCAATTCTACCACCAAGAATTGGCCTATGCAACATGTACTTGATGACATCGGTTTGACAAGCCACTACAAAGCACTCGACACTAGGTAATGTCTCAAGTTTGTGCAAGCATAATATAAGTATAGACATAACTTTTCAATAAAAGTATACCTTGTCTCAACGTCCAATAAACGACGGCTCAAATAAGTGATGGCATGCTCTTTTTCTTCGGTTTCTTGGGTTAGAACAACACCAATAACTCCTTCCTTCGCTGCAATGTAAAGCCTGAAGGGTTCCTTATGCTTGGGAGCTTTCATTACTGGAGGAGTGCACAAATAATTCTTGATCATATCGAATGCTTCTTGCTGTTTTGCCACCCAAGTGAAATCAACATCATTCTTCAACCGAAGGATAGGAGTAAATGCATCAACCTCCCCTGACAGATTATCTATGAATCTCTTCAAATAATTGACCTTACCAAGGAAATTTTGCATATCTCTCTTGCATGTTGGAGCCTCCACTTTTCCGTATGGCCTCTATATTTTTGGGATCAATCTCTATGCCATCTTCATGAATAATGAAACCCAAAAACTTGCCAGCTGACACGCCGAATGCACACTTCAAAGGATTCATCTTCAGTCCATCTTTTTTCATTCTTTGAAAAGCTAAACGCAAATCGGCCAAGTGAGACTAAAAAGTGTCCGATTTGACAACAATATCATCAATATAGACTTCAAGTATGACGCCGAGTAAATCATGAAAAGTCAAATTCATACCCCTTTGGTATGTAGCTCCAGCATTTTTTAATCCGAATGTCATCACTACCACTCGAATAAACCAAGGAAACCAAGGCATCTAAAAGCCGTTTTGGATATGTCCTCTTCGGCCATAAAAATTGGTTATACCCCGCATTACCATCAAGAAAGCTAATAACCTTATATCCAGAAGCATCATTAATAAGCATATCGGCAATTGGCATGGGATACTCATCTTTGGGTGTAGCCCTATTCAAATCTATGAAATCAATGCATACCCTCAATTTGTCGGATCCTTTCTTTTCCACTGGGACAATTTTAGAAATCTACTTGGCATACCTGCAAGGTCTAATAAAATTAGCTATAAGCAAACGACCGATCTCTTCCTTGATCCGGTCATATGTTTTTGGATTAAACTTTTTGGTCGATTGTTTGTAAGGTCTAAAACCGGCCTTTATAGGCAACCGATGCTCCACTAGCGGTCGGCTTAAACCTGGCATCTCATGATATTCCCATGCAAAGCGACAAACATATTCTTTCAATAGTTCGATTAACTTAGCTTTACAATCTACTTTCAAATTTTTGTTTACAAACGTCGGCCAAGTGACTGAACCATCTCCAATATCTAACCCCTCTAATGGATTGGCCGACGTAAAACCTTGACCAAGTTTATCCATGTCATCCAACTCCTCTATAGACTCATACACATCGTTCTCGCTGGACCAATATTTTACAAGACGTTTTTGTAACCACTTGGAATTAGAATCTGAAAGCACGAGTGCTCCGTGGGTGATTTTGGTAATTAATGTCAACATATCTCTTGTTGGACTAATACCTTTACCTAGTGTATTTCAGATGAGTTCAACAATGGCGTGGCAAGGACAAGAGGATGTGGAACCCCTTCAAAATGCTAAGGACAAAGATTGGCAAAAGCTTAAGACTCTTCATTTTCATTTTAGTGATCCAAGATCACATTGAGTCCATAGGAAAGCCAATACTATTGAAAGGGGATGAGGTGTTGCTTAATGGTCTACTTCCTCAAAGTGCTTAGTGATATTGCTCTAAAACCCTCAACCACTTTCTCATCTCCACATTTGTCCAAAACCCAAAGTCAAACTCGGCCCCACCGATTTGATCTATCCGGCGCCACCGAGTTTATTTGACCTAGCCATTGCCAGAAACCCTAGACAATTCGGTCACACCGATATGGATCTCGGTCTCACCGAGATGGACTTGCAAACTCTCTGTTGCCTATTGTAATTATTTCGGTCTCATCAAAATGTGCAATCGGTCCCACCAAGTTTGCCTGACCAACTCTGTGTTTCCTTATTGCTTCACTTTGGTCTAACCGAGTTGATGCAATCAGTTCCACCGAGATGAGGTTTTGTCCTAGCCCTAGCACATCGGTCCCACCGAGTTGATCATGTCGGTCCCACCGAGATTCCTAACGTTCACATTTTGAAGTAAATCGGTCTCACCGAGTTCTTCTATTCGGTCTGACCGAGTTGGGTCAAATGTGTGTAACGGTTGGATTTTGTGTGGAGGCTATATATACTCCTCCACCCCTACGCTATTTGAGAGAGAGCCATCAGAACGTTCCTACACTTCCACAACTCATTTTCTGAGAGAGAACCACCTACTCATGTGTTGAGACCAAGACACTCCAATCCAACCACAAGAATCTTGATCTCTAGCCTTCCCCAAGTTGCTTTCCACTCAAATCACCTTTCCACCATAGCCAAGTTTGTGAGAGAGAGTTGAGTGTTGGGGAGACTATCATTTGAAGCACAAGAGTAAGAAGTTCATCATCAACACACCATCTATTACCTTTTGGAGAATGGTGTCTCCTAGATTGCTTAGGTGTCGCTTGGGAGCCTCCGACAAGATTGTGGAGTTGAACCAAGAAGTTTGTAAGGGCAAGGAGATCGCCTACTTCGTGAAGATCTACCTGAGTGAGGCAAGTCCTTCGTGGGCGATGGCCATGGTGGGATAGACAAGGTTGCTTCTTCATGGACCCTTCATGGGTGGAGCCCTCCGTGGACTCGCACAACCGTTACCCTTGGTGGGTTGAAGTCTCAACGTGGATGTACGATATCACCACCTATCGGAACCACGCCAAAAATCTCCGTGTCTTCATTGCGTTTGCACACTCCAATTCCATCCCTTTACTTTCTTGCAACTAGCATGCTTTACTCTTTCCGCTGCTCATACTCTTGCCATGCTTGCTTGAAATGTATTGTGAATGTTTGGATTTGTGCTAAAATTCCACCTCAACTTGAGGAACTTAAAAACTGCTACTTTTGCTTGTTGAGGGTCTAATCACCCCCTCTAGACCCCTCTTCTCAATCCTTTTAATTGGTATCAAAGCATTGATCTCCATTGCTTTGGTTTAATCACCATTGGAGGAAGATGGATGAGTCTACGATTGAGAGTATTAGACATAGAGTGCCTATGCTTGACAGAGAGTTCTATAGTGCTTGGAAAAATGAGATGCTTGAGATTATCAATGAATATAATTTGAACAAGTATATTACTAGCCCTTGTGCGCCTCCTATTAATCCCTTGCATCCTACCCTGATGAGTATCTTGACATGACCCGCAATCTTAGAACTATTGATCTTATCATAAGAGGATTGCCTAGAAATTTGCTTGTATTCTTGCCTACATTTGATTGTGCTTATACTATATGGAGATACCTTGAGGAGCGCTTTCCAAACTATTTCTTGAAAAATCTAGATGAGATTCTTCAAAAATCCATTGCTTTTTATAAAATGAATCCCAGTGATCCTGAATTTGGTGACTGTCTATTTGAGCTTCGTGACCTTATGCGTGCCAAAGGAGATGTTAGAGTCATTAGTAGCATCATTTCTCAAGTCATTATAATTCATAAAGATGCACATTGTCATGGTCATAAATCCAATGAATCACTCTCTCTAGGCGATGATCAATCACAAGACAATGTTGAACATGGATATTATGATGAGGATGATGATAGTGACTTTGATCTTGATGAGTCAATGAGACACTTTGATCTTATGGCTAACCTTCACTATTACATGGCCGGAGGAAAGGAATGGGTTCTTGATAGTGGATGTACTGATCATATCACCGGAGATAAGGACATGTTTCGTGAGGTTGCTGAAAACGACGGTCCCCGAAAGTATGTCACTTTTGGTGATAACTCAAAGGGTAAGGTGGTTGGCCTTGGTAAGGTGGCCATCTCACATGACAGCTCTATCCAAAATGTTATGCTCATTGGATCTCTTGGCTACAATTTACTTTCCGTATCTAGACTAGCCGATTTGAGTTTCAATGTTCTATTCACTAAAGTATATTGCCAAGTGTTTCTAAGATATAATCATAATATGGTCTTTACCGGTATATGTAGAGGTGATCTATACATTGTTGACTTCACTAAAAAGGCTCAACCTTGTACTTTCTTAGTTGCTAAATCTTCTAAAGGTTGGTTATGGCATAGAAGGTTAGGTCACATGGGCATGTGAAATCTTGATAAGCTTATTAAAGGTGATCATATCCTTGGTGTTAAAGATGTCATATTTGACAAGGATAGACTTTGTAGTTCTTGTCAAGCAGGAAAAAAAGTTGGAGGAAGCCATCCCGTGAAGAACATCATGACCACGAGAAGACCGCTTGAGCTACTTCACATGGATCTTTTTGGTCCCAACGCCTACAAGAGTCCCGGTGGTAACTCGTTCGGATTGGTCATTGTTGATGATTTTTCAAGATTTACGTGGTGTTCTTTCTTGATGATATATCGCAAGTACAAAAGATCTTCAAGAACTTCGCTAGGAAGGCCAAAAATCAATTTTAAGTGAAGATCAAGAAGGTTCGGAGCGACAACGGAACAGAGTTCAAGAACGCCAATGTGGATACCTTTCTTTACGAAGAAGGGATTTCACATGAGTCTCGACTACGTACACACCTCAACAAAATGGAGTTGTTGATAGGAAGAACCGAACACTTATTGAGATGGCGAGAACGATGCTTGATTAATACAAGATGCCAAAAAACTTTTTGGTGGAAGCGGTTGAGAAAGCTTGTCATGCAACAAATCGACTATATCTTCACAAGCTTCTCGGCAAGACGGCATACGAGCTTCTCACCGGTAACAAACCCCAAGTTGGATACTTTCGAGTATTTGGCTCAAAGTGTTACATTCTTGATAAGCATCATCGTTTGAAATTTGCCCCTAAATCTCATGAGGGTTTCCTACTCGGTTATGGCTCAAACTCTCACACTTACTGTGTCTACAACAATTTCACCCGAAAGACGGTAGATGTGAAGTTTGATGAATCTAACGGCTCACAAGTAGAGCAATTGCCAATTGATGTAGGAGATAAAGACCCTTCGGAAGCAATTCGAGACTTGTCTATTGGCAAGTTTCGCCAAACGGAGGTGAAGGAGAGTACCTCTTCCATTCAAGTGGAAGTCTCAACTTCACAACAAAGTGAACCACAAGTTGACTTGGAGGCATCCACAAGTGGAACACGTCAAGACGAAGGAAATGAGGAAGTACAACAAGATGAATCTCATCAAACTCCTTCTCCACCTGCACAGGAGAACAACAACGCCAACAACAATGAAGAAGGACAACAACAAGAAGAAGACAAAGAAGAGGATGTTCCACCCTGACCCAAACAAAAGCTCTCACGAGTTAGAGAAAGAGTCACAAAGAGATCATCCCGTCGAACAAATCTTCGATGACATTCAAACTGGGAGAATTATTCGCTCTAAAACTCGTTTGGATAACTTTTGTGAACATTACTCATTCATTTCTAGTATTGAACCTATGAAGGTTGAAGAAGCCCTTCAGGATCTGGATTGGGTGAACGCTATGCATGAAGAGCTACATAGTTTTGAGAGGAATCAAGTGTGGACATTGGTAGAAAAGCCGGACGACAACGACAATGTCATTGGAACCAAGTGGGTGTTTCGGAATAAGCAAGATGAAGATGGACAAGTTGTACGCAATAAGGCCCATCTTGTCGCTCAAGGCTACACTCAAGTCTAAGGTATGGACTATGCCGAGGCATATGCCCCCGTTGCTAGACTTGAGTCCATACACATCTTACTTTTTTGACTATATACTGCAATGCAACAGCCTCACAACCCTTTATTGATAAAGAACTAGAGAAGTTACAATATTACAAATTTACAAGCAGGAGAAAAGGAAATACTTACAAAGAGATCTAGGAAAGGGTAGCTATCCAGGAGATTAAGCTATCTTTATATTTACATCTAATTCTATGAGAAGAAAGAGAAATGTCATGGATAAAGTTCCTCCTCCAAGATCTAAAGGAAGGCTGCTCATTTCTGAAGATCTTCCCATTCCTTTGTGTCCATATATTCCATGAAGCAGTGAAGACAACCTCTGTGAAAAAAGGAAGACCAAAATCCCTCCTAGCTGATTGATCCATCTCATATGTAGTCTGGTTCGGCTGAACAGTCCAAGAAATCCCAAGGTAGTTCCAAACCCTTTGACTGAAGTTGCAAGCAAAGAAAAGATGTGCCCGATCTTCACGAGAAGCACAGTGGCATAACACACATGTGTCATCCTGGATGATCCAGTGTCGGTGCTGCATCATATCCCTAGTATTCAAACGATCCATTAAGAGAAGCCAACCAAACACCTTGAACTTGAGCGTGCATGCACACTTCCAAATCCATTTGAAAATGGGATCAACCACCAGGTGGGAGAAGCAAGACTCATAGTAAATCTTTGACTTAAAATCCCCAGATTTAGATGGCCATTTCAAAATCTCCTTCCTCTCCTCATCCAGATTGATCAGTGGTAGTAGAGACTGGAGTTGGGTGAACTCAATATAGGGCTTCGGCGACAAGAGGCAGATGGAAGTGATCAGAGACGTCAGGCCGCTCCATAAAGTCTTTGACAGTGATCGCACCATCAATCACAAATGAATGGAGCCGTGGGAAACTCTCATGCAATAAGACAACATGATTACCCAGTTGCCATCGATCAAGCCAAAATAGCACCATGTTGCCTGCATGTACTTGTGGAACAGATAACTTGCAGAAGTTGTTATATAAACGCATGACATCACGCCACCAAAATGAGCCACAACTCTGAGTGATTTGTGGCGGTGAGGAGGCGTAATAAGTGTCCCAAATTAATGTGACCCAAGGCACATCAACCTTGTTAAAAAACTTGAAGAGGTGCTTGAGCAACAAGGCCTCATTCTGAATACCCAAATTAAGAACACCCAGACCACCGTACTTCTTAGGCCGACAGACCAAATCCCAAGCAGCCAATGATTGGCATGGGTTATCCGTGTTTTCTCTCCACATACATTGTCGCATGATTCACTCTATTTGCTGCAATATGCCCTTGGGAAGAGAGAGTGTACACAAGAAATAAATTGGCATGGAACATAACACCGACTGCAGTAGTTGTAGACGGCTCCCTTGATTCAGTAGTCATGAGGATGCAGATAAATGATGCTCAATGCGATCAACCAGAGGCAGTAGGTCATAGATTGTAGGTCTAGAAGTTCCCATTGGCAATCCTAGATATGTGAACGACATGGAACCAACATCACATCCGAGAAAAGTGGCAACCCTAGTGCCCTCCTCATCACTCATATTGATTGGAATAAGGGAGGATTTACTGAAGTTGACACATAGTCCTGCTGATGGCGCAAAGGTGTCGAGCATCTCCTTGAAGACAATGAGTTGGTCGTCGATCGCATGCAGGACAATGAGAGTATCATCTGCGTATTTGAAAATCGGGTAATCATTGGATCTGGTTGGGATTGGCAATGAAAGAATGTTCCTGGAACACATCTCGTTGACTACTGACTGGAGTAAATCAACCGCAATCACAAATAATAACGGAGATAAAGGATCCCCTTGATGAACGCCCGTTCTGCATACAAAGTGATTGCCCGGCACTCTGTTTAAGAGCACAGAAGAAGATCCCATAGAAAAGATGCTATTAATTCAACCAGTCCAATGATTGTCAAAACCCCTGCATTGTTAAATTCTGAGAATAACTTCATGCTCAATTGTATCGATTGCCTTCATGAAATCAAGCTTGAGGAGGATGATGGGCCGCTTCGAAGCTTTACATTGATGTATATACTCGAAACACCAAGCCAGACAATCTTGAATAGATCGACAACGAAGAAAACCATATTGATTACGATGGATACATCTCAGGATCACTTTCTGGAGACGATTAGCCAGTACTTTAGTTAAAAACTTCAAGCAAGTGTTGGTCAATGAGATGGGCCTAAAATCGCAACCACTTCAGGGCTCAGTTTCTTGGGGATAAGAGTAATTAAGGACGTATTAAGGCATTCCAAATTGCACCTCCCCTCATAAAACTCCTTGACAAGCTGCATGAAATCCTCCTTGAGGATTGGCCAACACTTCTTTAAGAAAATGCCAGTAAAGCCATCGGGACCAGGTGCATGATCAGTTAGCATGTTCTTAATTATAGACTCGACCTCAGAATCCGTGAATGGTTGAGATAAATCCTCCAGACCATCAACTCACGCAATTAAGGTGTCCAAATCAAATCCCATGTGAATTCCTTTTGCTTGGCCCATACGCTAGTTGAAATCAGACCAAAACATGCCAGCCAACTGTTGATGATTAGAGACCACCTCACCTGCCGAATTATTGATTGAAGAAATTGTGTTCCTCCGAAACCTTTTAGTGGCCATGGCATGAATTTTTTTAGAATTTTCCTCACCAACTTCAATGCTTCTTATTGTACAACATTGCTTCCAATAAACAAACTGCCAATGCAAAATATCCTCCAGATGCAATTTTACAATTCACCTGAAATTAAACTCTGGCCTACTCAAAGGCCTAATCTCCTCCAGCCCATCAAAATAAAGAATGACTTTGTTGCAATCTGAAATGAGCGCCTTAACCGTTGACAGGTTTAAATGCCATTTCTTGAGGGCATACCGAAGAGCTTTGAATTTAGAAGATATAGTTAAAGCAGCCGAGGATCTACCCACTGACCTGTTCCAAACCCGAGCAACACATTCATTAAATCCAGGCAAATGAATCCAATAATTTTCAAAGCAAAAGACCTTAGCCTTAGGAATGGCAGTGGCAATCATGACCACGCAAGGCACATGATCGGAGGCAGTGCGTGCAAGAGGCAAAACTAATGTGTTGGGATGATCCGAAGTCCATGCAACCGATGTAAAAAACCAGTCAATTTGTTCAAGTAAAGGTTCAGATTGCATATTTGATCAAGTGTACTGTCTTCCTTTTATTGGTAACTCAACAAGACCCAAATGACCAATGATTTCATTAAACAGAAAGATGTCACTAACATTTCCACCAGGTAAATTACGGTTTTCAAGCGACCGCATAAAATTGAAATCGCCCAAAAGAAGCCAATTATCATCAGAATTAATGTCAAGGTTGTATAACAACTGCACGAATTCATCACGGGCTGGACCCTGGCATGGGCCATAAACAGAGACTAGGGTCCAAACTTCGGAGGTATGTTTAGAGCGGAATTCCACAATGATACCATAAGGTTTTGCCTCAATTAATCCGCCCTCAAAGAAAGAAGAGTTCCAAATAATGACCATACCAGCCGAGGCACCCACCGAAGGCACATAAGAAAAATTATCAAAACATCATGGACAAAACCTCCTAATGAACATGTGATCAATATGCATACACTTTGTTTCTTGGAGACAGACCACAGAGTAGCCACTTTCATCAATCTTTTGTTTAACAGCGAGTTGCCGCGCTTCAGAATTAAGGCCACACACATTCCAACATAAAACCTTCCAGTCTTTAAAACCGGTCTGATTCATTACAAACCATAAGAAAGTGCAGCAAAAGTAGATCACGCAATGACCTACACAGACCAGCTAAGCAGAGCAAAATGATAGAGCTCCATACATGAAAACATAAATAAAGATAGATGACGTTTAAAACGGTATGCCATAGACCAGAAAGCTGCTTGATGCAACTAATCATCAGAACTCTTGCTGCTGGTGGAGTTAGCTGGATCAGCCACAAGCTTATCCGCAATGATCTTCTCAGGAGCGATGCGTAGGCGAGTCCCAATACGCTGAAGATCTGCAATAGTCATTAGGGGAGGCACTGACAGGCTCTCATCAGACTGCGTCGACTTGGTCTTGCGCTTCTTCAGGGTGTGAGGAGTCTTGACCTGGCTAGGGCCACTGCTTGGGACTGTACGATATCCGTCACGTAACACACTGAGACGTGCACTGCGACGAACCTCATTGTCCACCAAAATTTTAGTAGACATCGGCTTCCGGCCACGTTTCACGGTCACTTTTGGGGCAACATTGAACTCGAAGGACTCAGTGATGGGTTCAGAGAGATCATCAAAGCAGAGAGCCCTTGCAACTGGCTTCTTGACTTGAGATGCACGACTAGGAATGCAGTGAGAGGAGTCAGACAGAGGCTACAGAGTGAAGCTGAATTCAGAACCATTGTAACAGAAATCCCAGGATCGCTTAGCCAGCAGGAGGGACCCAATTTCAGACTTGAACACAAACTTTGGAATGTCAGCAGTGTACAGAGACGGTATTATCCTTTGAAAAGTGCGCTGCCACTGCATAACCGGGGGAAGAACAGGGCCAAAGACAGTGATAACCTGTCCAATATGAAGTGGAGGTTGCATTGGGGCCGCTGGGGGTTGATAGATCACCACATTAGCCACTGGATCATCATCATTAACAAAAACATCAGAAACTTGCAGAATGACCGATTCTTGCGACTGATTGGCGTCAACTTGGTTTTCTTTAACAAGCTCTTGCTGCTCAACATTCTGATCATTGTGTGGAACATCCTCATGAGGTTGATCATGATCATGTGCCGGGGGTGGCAGTTCATCCCAACCATTCTCAAGAAACTCATGCATAACCCAATTATGGTTATCAAATTGCAGGTGCGCACGAAGAGGATGAGGGTTGCCATTGAAAGGCATAGGATCCTCATCAGCTGGCAAAACATCAGCAAAGTCTGCAGAGAAGATATAGATCGGAGCAGTCCAAGAAATCCGTGCTCCACCAAAGTCTGCATACTCACGATACACTACATCACGCGACACTAAAGTTGTTGCCGGGAAAGAAACATACGCTAGGGTGCGAACTAGCAGAGGATCATCCTGGTGCCAGTATTGAAAATGACCAAAAGTACTGATTGCATCTGCGATATACTGCGTGCGCCTATAGTCCAGGGGTATTCCAACAATCATCACCCACCCCCGATGAAAACCTTGAGTAGATCTATAGTTAATACCCTCATCATGCGGCACAAACCAAACAAATCTATCATTGTCTAGTTCGAACGGCGGATGATCCACAAGAGCTTGCCTAGCAACTGGGCTACGGAAACAAAAAAGACCGACTCCTTGAATCCAAGGCTGAGCATCAAGGACAGATCTGCCGAGAGTGTTGACAACAAAATCACTAACCATGTTTCTGTAGATGAGAACTTCTTCAAGCAGAGGAGCCGGCTCGATGATGGCAATGGCGTAGTCTTCATGTTGGCGATCTGGCGCCACAACCGGAGAGAAGAAGGCGCGCGAGAGGCACCGCGGCCCACCGTCGATGATGTCGAAACCCGGCGGGATGAACTCCATGGGGTTCAGGGCGAAGTTAGCCATTGCCGGCTGCAAAGATGCAGCGGATGGCGAGGCTGGATCCGTAGTGGCTAACGGCGGAGGCGGGGTGTGCGGTGGTGACGAGGTGGGCGGTGGAGGTGTAATGGGAGGTGGCTCTGCGGGCAATGGTGGGAGCGATGGGGTGGCAAGCGTGATGGGACTGGGCAAAGGCCCAAGAGGGCAAGCTGGGAGGGAAACCGAGGCGCCAGGCAAGGATATCTCAGCTGACCGGCCCGGAGAAATAGGATTGACTCGCGGGACCCACCTGTAAGTCGGGGAAGGCGCAGAGTAGGAGCATCCCTTGGCCTTGTGGCCCAGACAAAAGCATCTACGACAACGGACTTGCTTGGTACACGAGCTGGTATGATGCAGCATAGATAAGAAATTCTAGCATTTCCAAACATTGAACACAATATCATCAATGAGATCATTAACCCTAGCAGAATCCACAGAAGAGTCCGGCAGTTGTGCGTCCATAACAACCTGAGAATATTTTCCAATCAAGGAAATAGAATTATCCAAACAGGTCATAGGCGGTTGGTGCATAGATTGGGACATAGAGATACCACAGGGAGCCGGGGAGCCATGTTGGGCCTGGGAGACTGGTGCAACGCCACCAGTTGACACGATATCGTGCGGCACCTACAACTCATTGCCTAAACAGCTCGATGCAGCTCCGGATATGACGACAATATTCTTGGCAGGGACGTTGATCGTTCCGAAAGAGATGGGTGGCGTCGTCACCGTCCACTAAAGGTTGGTCACCGTCGGTGATGGCATGATCACTTTCTCACGTGGATTCACGTCGTAACCGGCCTCAGAAATCGTATCAACACATAGTTGTGTAGCAGGGTATCTATAACCCTTACAAGCTGGATACTGCTGAAACATGGCAAAGGAAAGTTTATTCCCCATAGATGAACCCGATCTAAGAGATGATTTTGATGGTGGTCTATGCATAGCAATCATACCCAAAGTAGCACGCTTTTTGGAGGGACTAACAAGAATCCACTCAGTGTCACATTCCTTTTTCCAGATGTCAAACTCACGTTTCCAATTAGGACCACCCTTCCCCGAAAGATGAAAATAACATTTGAAATGTGGGCATGCAAACGATCTCAATTGAAGGATGTAGAGGCCAACTTTCTTGCAGGAGACAATAAATGAAAATACCTTGTCCTTGATGAGTTGGACCGACAAATCAATGGCCGATCCCCCAATTGCTGATTCCAAGGCAGCTGCCACTGAATCATTAAGATAGAAATCATGTCTGCTAAAATACACAACCATAATGAAATGGCCCGTGTCATCCGTGGGATGGACAGATCTCCCACAAGAGGTGAAAACCTTATCCGCAAAGATGGAGCCCGCCGAGAAGTCCAAATCCAACGTTGATCCACCAGAAGGACCCATATGAGATGGGTATAGACGTGTAGATCAGAAGACGCTAGAGTAGATGAGCGGGGAAGATCCACAATTCACTGGCTAGAAGTGTAGATCACCAGAAAACCTAGGCCGTGGGTGGGAGGGTGGGTGGGTGGGAGGAGAGCCATCTGTTTTGTCCTTGTAGATCGCCCCCTATACACATCTTACTTTCTTATGCCAATCATCATGATATCACTTTATATCAAATGTACATTAAAAGTGCTTTTCTAAATGTTGAAATTGAGGAGGAAGTTTATGTTAAACAACCTCCTGGCTTTGTTAATCCTAAGAAACCTAATCATGTCTAAAAACTTCACAAAGCTCTTTATGGTCTTAAACAAGCTCCTAGATCATGGTATAAATGCTTGGCCAAGTTTCTTATTGAAAAAGGATTTGAAATTGGGAAGATTGATTCTACACTTTTTACTAAAAGGGTTAATGGAGAATTATTCGTGTGCCAAATGTATGTGGATGATATCATATTTGGTTCGACTAACCCTCATTTTAGTGAAAAGTTTGGAAGGCTAATGTGAGAGAAGTTTGAGATGTCTATGATGGGTGAACTCAAATTCTTTCTTGGTTTTCTAATCAAGCAAACTAAGGAAGGTACCTTTGTTTCTCAAACAAAGTATACCAAGGACCTTTTCAAGAAGTTCAACATGCAAGAAAGCAAAGGTATGAAAACACCCATGCCTACTAGTGGATATCTTGACTTGACTAAGGATGGTAAACCAGTTGACCAAAAGGTTTACCGCTCTAGGATTGGTTCATTGTTATATCTATGTGCCTCCCGTCCCGATATTATGCTAAGTATGCGCATGTGTGCACGATATCAAGCGCCCCCTAAAGAATGTCATCTTAAGGCTGTGAAAAGGATAGTGAGATACTTAATTCATACACCAAATTTTGGCATTTTATATCCTAAGAGGTCTTCTTTTGATCCTGTTGGCTACTCCGATTCGGACTATGCCAGTGACAAGGTTGATAGAAAGTCCACTTCAGGTACTTGTCAATTTGTCGGTAGATCCCTTGTGTCTTGGTCCTCCAAGAAACAAAACTCGATATTCTTATCCACTGCCGAAGCGGAATACATTGCCGCCGGATCATGTTGTGCTCAGTTACTTTGGATGACCCAAACCCTTAAGGATTATGAGATATATGTGCAACATGTTCGATTGCTTTATGATAATGAGAGTGCTATTAAGATTGCTCACAATCCCGTGCAAAATTCTCGAACTAAGCATATTGAAGTTCTTCATCATTTCATTCAAGATCATGTTGCTAAAGCAGACATCAATCTTAAGCATGTTCATACAGATAAGCAATTGGCGGATATACTCACCAAACCGCTTGATGAGAAAGTATTTTGCCATTTGAGAGGTGAATTGAATATCATTGACGCCTCAAACTTGGAGTAGAAAATCCAGTTGGATACATGCAAGACATGAGCCTTTTGTGACTAATTCTTGATATTTCTTTTATGATGATGACCATATGTCTTGGATCCATACTTGTACCCTTGCATGTTATCTAATCCTTGTAGGTACTTGGATGAGCCCAAATCTATGAGATTGCAAGCCACTCACATTTTGAGCAATCTCTACATCACCAAGTTCCTACTATATGGTTGTTGAATTCAAGGAAGCATGAATCCACTCAACATATCCTTTGACAATTTCAATATATAAAATTTCATTTGGTATCAAGTTTCATGATTTTCATTTTGGATACACAAGTGCTCTTTCTTGCAAGACTAACCCATGTAGGAAGATGAACTCAAACTACAAGTGGTGCTCCAAACTCTTGATGAACTACATCAACCTTGAGAATCCAACACAAGTTCGACTACATGACCAAGATCAACACCACCACCAAGGTATGTTATTCCATCTTAGAGAAGCTTTAATCCAAGTCATGGGTTAAAGCAACTCAACAAGATGTGAATATATCAAAATGCTTAAACAAAAAATTGTAACCCCATTTTGAGCTTAAACAATGAGTATGACCTACGATCAAGTGTTATCACTTGACTCCTTAGTCAATATACTCTAACATAGGTGACTTTGTCGCCGACCCCTTCTAGATGAAGTTCTCCAGTGTTTCTTTGTTCACTTACTTTGTGTTTTTGCATATGATTGTTGCAGACTTGTTCCCCTTATAAAAACAACTTCATCTAGATCTCTTTTGTATGTATGTTTTTCTTTGTGTCTAATTCATTGCAAATCTTTCAGTTAATTCCTTGCAAATCCTTGTGAGATTTAATTTGTCTAGTGAGCTGAGTTGACAAAATTTTCCTCTACATTGAACTCGGCCTCACCGATCCAAGCCTATCGGCTAGACCGAACTATAAGAAAATCTTGTAGATAGTTCATCGGTACAACCGATGTGGACTAACCCGGTCTGATCGATATGCATCATCTATGACACTGCCAACTCAGTGTCACTGATGGAAACTGATCGGCATTACTGATTTCACTGCTGATAATTTTTTTGCCATTACATATTTCATTGCTTCTCCAGCTCCACTCAATGATTCTTATCCTCTACCCGCATCTTAATCTACATGCCGCTTTGTAGTGTGTCTCAAGGACCGAACCTATTTGAATCATGCTCCAGATGTTCCCTTCTTGGAAATAGATGTCAAAGGGAGAGAGAGAGCACATCAAAGCTTATCATATGGGAGAGACAACACATCTTAGCTCCTCCAGATGCCAATAAAACTAAGAGGAGAGAAGTCACATATCTTTTAGAGGGGAAATACATGTCAATATATGGTTGTTTGTACCATTTCATGCTCTATTTTTTTCTTGCTTTGATTTTCTCTTACCCTACCTTCTCCCATTATCCAACATCAGATTCAAGGGAGGAAGAGTCCATATCTAGGGAAGAAAATCTTTTGAAATTCATTGCATATCTTTAATATTTGGGGACATGTATATATCCAAATGAAGTACTACGTACTCACCCATTACATGTCATCCCAGTCTTGGTACTCTTGTTGTTTCCTGAAATTGCTTTATCTGGAGTGTTCTTGTGTTATCTAACCTTATTTTCTCAAGTCCACTTCTTCCAAAGCCAGCTCAAGACCACAAGGTAAGTATATGCATCACACTCATGTGCATGATGATCTCTTGCTGATGTACATATTGTTTGCGAGAGGATTCGTGAACATGAAGGTACACTTCCTTTTATCTATAACATTTGCTCTGATGCATATGGCCAAGATACATGTAACTCATTGCTTGCTCTGTCACGCCTATGCATTCACATGTTCTTATATTCCATCTTTACATGATTTCATACATGTAGGGGGAGCCTATGCAAGTTACATGTCCTTCCAAAGCTTTACTTGTTACTCTTCATATCTTTTATCTAGAGCTTTTATGTATGTTGTCATCATTTACCAAAAAGGGGGAGATTGAAAACACAAGTGCTCCATGGGTGATTTTGGTAATTAATGTCAACATATCTCTTGTTGGACTAATACCTTTACCTAGTGTGTTTTAGATGAGTTCAACAATGGCATGGCAAGGACAAGAGGATGTGGAACCCCTTCAAAATGTAAGGACAAAGATTGGCAAAAGCTCAAGACTCTTCATTTTCATTTTAGTGATACAAGATCACATTGTGTCCATAGGAAAGCCAATACCATTAAAAGGGGATGAGGTGTTTCTTAGTGGTCTACTTGCTCAAAGTGCTTAGTGATATTTCTCCAAAACCCTCAACCACTTTCTCATTTCCATATTTGTCCAAAACTCAAAGTCAAACTCGACCCCACCGATTTGATCTATCCGGCGCCACCGAGTTCATTTGACCGAGCCACTACCAGAAACCCTAGACAATTTAGTCACACCGATATGGATCTCGGTCTCACCGAGATGGCCTTGCAAACTCTTTGTTGCCTATTGTAATTATTTTGATGTAACCAAAATGTGCAATCGGTCCCACCAAGTTTGCCTGACCAACTCTCTACTGCCTTATTGCTTCACTTTGGTTTAACCGAGTTGATGCAATCGGTGCCACTGAGATGAGGTTATACCCTAGCCCTAGCACACCGGCCCCACCGAGATTCCTAACGTTCACATTTTGAACTAAATCAGTCTCACCGAGTTCTTCTATTCGGTCTGACCGAGTTGGGGCAAATGTGTGTAACGGTTGGATTTTGTGTGGAGGCTATATATACCCCTCCACCCCCTTCTCTATATGAGAGAGAGCCATCAGAACGCGCCTACACTTCCACTACTCATTTTCTGAGAGATAACCACCTACTCATGTGTTGGGACCAAGACATTCCAATCCAACCAGAAGAATCTTGATCTCTAGTCTTCCCCAAGTTGCTTTCCACTCAAATCATCTTTCCACCATAGCCAAATCTATGAGAGAGAGTTGAGTGTTGTGGAGACTACCATTTTAAGCACAAGAGCAAGGAGTTCATCATCAACACACAATCTATTACCTTTTGGAGAATGGTGTCTCCTAGATTGGTTAGGTGTCGCTTGGGAGCCTCCGACAAGATTGTGGAGTTGAACCAAGAAGTTTGTAAGGGCAAGGAGATCGCCTACTTCATGAAGATCTACCCGAGTGAGGCAAGTCCTTCGTGGGCGATGGCCATGGTGGCATAGACAAGGTTGCTTCTTCGTGGACCCTTCATGGGAGGAGCCCCCCGTGGACTTGCGCAACCGTTACCCTTCGTTTGTTGAAATCTCCATCAACGTGGATGTACAATAGCACCACCTATCGGAACCACGCCAAAAATCTCCGTGTCTTCATTGCGTTTGGACACTCCAATCCCATCCCTTTACTTTCTTGTAACTAGCATGCTTTACTCTTTCCGCTGCTCATACTCTTGCCATACTTGCTTGAAATGTATTGTGAATGTTTAAATTTGTGCTAAAATTCCACCTCAACTTGAAGAACTTAAAAACTGCTACTTTTGCTTATTGAGGGTCTAATATCCCCCTCCTAGACCCCTCTTCTTGATCCTTTCAGAATCCATTTAAATATATCATACCTTGGAGCCGATTGCACTCAGTCGGCTTTAAAGAGACGGGCACGAAACCATTATTGGTCGCGCTGAGAAAATCAAACTTTGACAAGTCACGTCCCGTCAAGCAAGTAGCATTGGGGTGTTGCCAACTCATCGATGAACAGGCCAAAGCAACAGATGCAGAGTTATCTGCATGGATGACTTCCACCTTATCATCAACACACTGGATCAAAAACTGGTGCATAGTGGATGGCACGCACTAGTTTGCATGACCCAATCACGGCCTAGTATGACATTGTAGTTACCTTGTACCTCAACGACAAAGAATGCAGTAGCCAAAGTTTTGCTTCCGACTGTAAGCTCCACATACACCACACCTTTGGCTTCAGTTTTCTCTTTGCCTTCAAATCCATTAAGAACCATATTGGTGTTGATTAATTCTTCATCGGCCAAATCCAATTTCTTGAAGACCAAATAAGGCATGAGATTCACCACAGCACCACCGTCGACAAGCATCTGAGTGAGCAGCGGTCCATTGATATGACCTCTGAGATACAGCGGTTTGAGATGCGTTACTGGGTCTTCTGGCTTCTCAAATATTGCGTTTTAGGGCAAAAATCCAGCTAAGACACCTCCCCTTCCTCATCTACAACACGAAACTCAGCAGGTAAGTAATACACTATATTGATATCCATACCTTCATGAACCGGCGTAGACTCATAGTCCAACATATCATCCTCTTCCTCAAGTGTGTCCACCGATTCTGAAATCTGTTCAAGTGAAGGAGAAGTAAGAAGTGTCGCATATGATGTAATAGCTGTCGCATTGTCCTCGTTTGGTGGTGTAGGTGCTGCTGTGATATATGTAGAAGCCACTGCATCTTATATTTGTTTAGGCCTCCACACTTGTTTTGCAGTCACCATGGGTCGAGTGTCAGTGAACAACTTATCCCTTTGTTTCTTGGCCTCTTGTTCTGCCATCTCTTGACTCCTTAACCTTTGTAGTTTCCTCTTCCGTGTCTTTGTTAGCCCTGGAGGACACCACTTTGGCTGAGTGTATTTAGGATCTCTCGTCTTTACTTGGCTGGTACTTGCTTCATGGTCATTAGCCGAGTGCTTTGGCACGATAGCAAGTATCAGCTCACTCGGATTGCTATGCACAATCGGCTGCTGTATGGTTAATGTTTCGGTGCCCAAGATAAGTGAGTCGGTATTGATTTTTTCCTTGCCTTTGCTTGACTCGACCGTTGCATCACTTGGCGATTTAACACACAATTCTTTCTGACTTCCCTGATGCATGAAATTTCCATTGGGGCACACCTTTTTACTCAGATAGAAGTCACCTGGATGAAAATCCCTCGGGTGGAAGTCACTCGGGTGGAAGTCACCCGCCCACAATCTTTCACTTAGATAGCTCCCACCCGGGCGCATTCTCACACTTGTATAGTTTCCACTCGGTCGCATATTTTGACCAGTCAACTAATGATAACCCACAAGTATAGGGGATCGCAACAGTTTTTGATAAGTAAGAGTTTTGAACCCAACATTGAGCTAAAGGTAGAACAAATATTCCCTCAAGTTCTATCGACCACCGATACAACTCTACGCACGTTGACGTTCGCTTTACCTAGAACAAGTATGAAACTAGAAGTATTTTGTAGGTGTTGTTGAATAGGTTTGCAAGGTAATAAAGAGCGTGTGAATAAAAAGTAGGGGCTGTTTAGATAAAGACACAACTAAATTAATTTTAGTAGAGAGCCTTTTGTTACGAGAAAGTTATTTGTCCCTAGGCAACCGACAACTAGAGCGGTAATCATTATTGCAATTTTATTTGAGGGAGAGGCATAAGCTAACATACTTTCTCTACTTGGATCATATGCACTTATGATTGGAACTCTAGCAAGCATCCGCAACTACTAAAGATCATTAAGGTAAAACCCAACCATAGCATTAAAGCATCAAGTCCTCTTTATCCCATACACACACAACCTACTTACTCGTGTATGTGCTTCTATCACTCACGCCACCCACCATAAGAAAATCATGAACATATTGCAAACCCTACAACGGGGATCCCTCATGCTTGCGCAACACAGAGAGCACCATAGGACAACACCAATAATAAAACATGCAACTCAAACCAATCTTGATCATCAATTAACCCATAGGACAAAACGGATCTACTCAAACATCATAGGATAGCCATACATCATTGGGAAATAATATATAGCGTTGAGCACCATGTTTAAGTAGAGATTACAACGGGTAAAAGAGGGGTTACACCGCTGCATAGAGGGGAGAAGAGTTGGTGATGATGGCGGTTAAGTTGTTGGTGAAGATTGCGGTGATGATGATGGCCCCCAGTGGCACTCCATGGCATGGGAGGGGCGAGAGCCCCTCCGAGATTGGATCTGTCTCTCTATCTCTCACTGTTTCTGTGTTCTCAGATTCCGCCCTTTCACCGTTTCTTATATTCCCGGAGATCCGTAACTCCGATGGGCTAAAATTTTAACACGATCTCTACCTGGATATTAGCTTTCTTGTGGCGAAAGAAGGGCATCAACCGCCTTACGCGGTGGCCACAAGGGTCCAGGGCGCGCCTGCCCCCCTAGGGCGCGCTCACTGCCTCATGGCCCCCTCGGGCATCGTCTCGCGTTGATTTTTCTTTCAAAAAATCACATATATTCCAAAAAAATCTCCGTCAGTTTTTACCCCGTTTGGACTCCGTTTGATATGGATTTACTGAACAAAAAACATGCAACAAACAGGAACTGACACTGGGCACTGGATCAATATGTTAGTCCCAAAAATAGTATAAAAAGTTGCCAAAAGTATATAAAAGTTGTAGAATATTGGCATGGAACAATCAAAATTTATAGATACGACGGAGACGTATCAGCATCCTGCTACCTCTTGAGCTTGCGTTGGATTTCCCCGAAGAGGAAATGATGATGCAGCAGAGTAGCGTAAGTATTTCCCTCAGTTTTTGAGAACCAAGGTATCAATCCAGTAGGAGGCCACGCTCAAGTCCCTCGTACCTGCACAAAATGATAGCTACTCACAACCAACGCGATTAGGGGTTGTCAATCCCTTCACGGTCACTTACGAGAGTGAGATCTGATAGATATAATATTTTTGGTATTTTTGGTATAGAGATGCAAAGTGAAAAGTAAAAGGCAAAGTAAAAAGCAAAGCAAGATTAAAGTGATGGAGATTGATATGATGAGAATAGACCCGGGGGCCATAGGTTTCACTAGTGGCTTCTCTCAAGAGCATAAGTATTCTACGGTGGGTGAACAAATTACTGTTGAGCAATTGACAGAATTGAGCATAGTTATGAGAATATCTAGGCATGATCATGTATATAGGCATCACGTCCGTGACAAGTAGACTGTTGGGGGGTGCTGATACACCAACACCTATGGGGACAGGGCCCCTTTCGGTTCGGTGGGAGGCGGAGAGCACACAAAGAGCGGATCGAGGCAGTACACGCGGGCGATTTTACCCAGCTTCGGGCCGCACGGATGCGTAAAACCCTACTGCTGCTTGTTTGTGTGTATTGAATCTTTGCTCAGGAGCGATCGACGCTACTAGACTGAGCGTGGGAGTGTTTCTGGTGTCTCGGATGAGACGAACCTGGCCGAACCTCCTCTACGTTGCGCTTGGGCCTCCTTTTATACTCTTAAGGGGTCACCCACAGGTGGCAACGTAGACTAGAAGGGTAAAAATGGAAAAGGATGCGGTGGGTGCAGCTACCGCTACTGTGGATACAGTGCGCCCTACCTAACTCTGACGGCAGGGGACAAGGGCATTAAATGCCTGTCTGAGTCTCCTAAACAGTGCAAAAGGTGACCGTTAGGAGCGCCACCGTTTGCCACGATAGGCTTCTCTTCATCTCCGCTTGCCACCACGTACCCCTAGCTGCACGGCCTCCTGCCACGTGTGCTTGGGAGAGTCCCAGAGCGACACGTTAGCAGGTATGCTGGAGCGCGGGCACGAAGTGGTGGTTTCCCGCGGCAAGCTCCTTGCCAAGGCCGTCGTCTTGTCGCGTCCGGAAGCTTGTCGCTCGCCGGATCTTGCTGGGATGCAGGGCGCATCGCGGCAAGCTTTCTTGGTATGCCTTGAGTAGCCTTCCCGGCAAGCTCCTCTTGCCGGGGTCTTGTCTCTTCCCGGCAAGATCCTCTTGCCGGGGCCTTGGTAGTCCTTCCCGGCAAGCTCCTCTTGCCGGGGCCTTGGTTGGACCTCCCGGCAAGCTCCTCTTGCCGGGGCCTTGGTTTGAGTACTTTGTTCTTGAATGGTCTTCAAGGGAACCACGAAGGGTCTTGGCGGTCACCCGGCAAGCCTTGCCGCGGGGTGCTGCGACTGCCCGTGCACAAGTTCGGGGTACTAGGGTACCCCTACTCTAGTACACCGACAGGAGCCCCCGGGCCTGGGCCATACACGGTGCCGAGCGCTGTTGGGCCAGGCCCAAAACAGTGCACGGGCACGCGCGGCCTAGGTCACGCCGCATATCTCTCCGCTCCCACCGCGCAGGCCCAGAACGGCACGCGTCAAACGCGGCGTCGTGGGAGACATCGTGGGAGGTTGTTTATTTGGAAGGCCGAAACGTCCGCCCCGTCCCTCTTTATAAGCAGGGGAAACAGAGGCATTTCCTCCATCTTCGTCATTCGCTGTTGCAATCTCAGAAATCTCCGCCGCCCTCCTCCGCTTCCAAAGTCGAAAAAGAGCAGCGCTCCGCTCCCGTCGCCGCCGCCACTACCGGCACCGTCGATCTTCCCCACCGCCTTCGCCATGGCTCCGAAGCCCGGAAAGGGGAAGGCCGCGAAAGCTGTGAAGTCGACCGAAGCGCAGCGGCTTGAGGCGCTGCGGAAAGAGCAGGCCACCTTCCTCCCCGAGCTCTCCGCAAAGGATCTGAGGGAGTGGTAATATCTCTTCTGGTCGACGGAGACGCGGGCGCATCCGCGTACGAAGGTACTCTCCACCGTCGCCTCGCAAGCAGCTCCAGTTGGCGGATATCCTTTCTTCGCCGTGTTCTTCTACTGCGGGCTCTGCCCGCCATTCTCTGATTTCTTCTGTGATATCATGAACACCTACGGGCTCCACCTCCTTGATTTTACCCCCAACGCCGTTCTGACCATGGCAGTTTTCGCCCATCTATGCGAAAACTTTGTCGGAGTCCACCCCAACGTAGCTCTCTTCCGCCATTTCTTTATGCCTCGTGTTGAGAGAGGGGAACCTCTTGCCGGCGGGATCGCCTGGATCTCGCGGGCCGGCAAGAAGGAGACTTATCTGGAGGGGGAGCTCCGCAGCAAGTGGGACGAGTGGAGAGCTGATTGGTGCTGGGTTGTAGAAGAGAGCCCGCAGCCGTTCACCGCCCTGCGCCAAGCCCCAGTAGTGCGTGGCAATGACTGGAGCGCTCTGTCCGTGGACGACGACAAGCTGACGATCGCCACCACTCGGATCTTGCGCCTCAGGCTTGCCGGGCTGACTGTAGGAGCTGTTGGCGCAGATTTCCTTCGTCGGCGGATCGCCCCTCTGCAGGCGAGGGGGAGACTCGCCTGGGAATTTGGAGGCCCGGCAGATATCATGAGGTTGCACCCAGGCCTCAACTTCAATTTCACCGTCATAGAGTTGGACGGGATACTCAAGGAGATATTCAAGCACGACCCACAGCATCCCGAGTGGTTCAGGTTGCCGGCGGGTGTCGTTCCTCTGTGCAACAACTCCTCGCGCGACCGCATCTGCGCCATGATGCCGTTGTGTGACTCGCACGGGATTGCTCCAACTTGGCAAGAGCCCGCCGGCGACGTCGTGCAACAGTTCTTTGACTGCCTAGTGGAGGTGGCGGTCAATGCTGACGAGAAGAAACTCCTCACCCGCGACACCACTGAGCAAGAGATGGAGCGCATCGCCACCAGGGCGGAAGAGGCGGCGGCAGCCGTGGCCGCGGGTGAATTCGGGTTCACCATGGAGGAAGCGGACGCGGCGTTGGCGATGAGTATTGCCGAACGGGAGCAGCCCGAAGAGGAAGAAGAGCTCGCCGCGCCCGACGCTGAGTCGAACGAGCCCGCCGAGGGTGCGAGCGGCCCGCCATCTCCGAGGAGCTTGCCGCGAGCAGGGCCCGCAGCGCAGCCAAGAAGGCGCCTCCACAGGGTTGGCGACGTAGCAGGGCGGCAAGTGGGCCAACAGCCACAGCGTCGTGCGACGCGCTCTACCGCGGCAAGTACGGTTGCCGTGGGAGCGCCTCCTGCCGCAGCGACAACTGAAGCAGGGTCGTCTCGGGCTGGCGCCGCAGCCCCCGCCAAGCGGCCAAGGGATCCCACCCCTCCACCTCGTCGTGCCGGAGGTGGGCCGAACTTCGACCTCTCCGCGCTCAGCTCCGACGAGGAAGAGGAAGAAGAGTAAGATTCCCTTGTTGTTCTTGTAGTTCTTCAACTTGCTGGTGTTATCTTGCATCTGATCTGACCCATCCTGGACTCTCCCTTTTCAGGACTCTGGCCCAGAGGGCGGTGAAGAGGGCCAAGGCTCAGGTGGTGGTCATCGAGGACGAGCCCACTGCGACGACAGGAGGCGCGCCCGAGACCACCTTGCCGGATCCGGCCATCACTTCGCAGAGCAGCCCCCAGCGCAGCCCCCAGCGTGAGCATATGGTTTACTTTCTGTTTCTGGGTGCGCGTGGTTGCTCTTTTTCCTTTGTTGACATCCGATCACTGGTTTGTTTGTGCAGGAGCAGAACAGCTTCATCAGGAGAGCGTGGTGGTCACCTCCGACTCATCGTCTACTTCGACTACGCCGCCAAGGGCCGACTCCCCGGCAAGGGAGCGTTCTCCGGCAAGGAAGCGATCTCCGGTAAGGGAGGAGTCTCCGGCAAGGGGGGAGTCTCTGGCAAGGGACAGCGTCAACGATCCCCCGGTGGTGGAGGTCATGACAGCAGATCCCAGCACAGGTAGTCCTCCTTGTCCGAAACTTTCCTTGTAGTCTTCCGCTGATTTCTTTTCTCGGATACTTGTTTGATTTCTCCTTCTTCTCCGGTCGTCAGACCCACCCTCCGTGAATCCGATGGAGACTGAAGCGGGCGGCGAGGGGGGCGCGCGCGGCAATACTGATGATGCCGCGGCCACCGAAGGAGGAGCCGGTGCTGACGTGCCCGCCGGCGAAGAGGCTGCCAAGGCTGCCGCCGAGGAAGCTAGCGGGGGATCTGGCGATCGCACTGACGGCCCTGAGGCCGCAAGAGTGTCAGGCACTGCACCGACCGCCGATCCCTCCGCCGCTGCCGCAGCGCCAGGCTCCGAGGAGCCCCATCCCGACGCCTATCTGAAGGCTGGCGAAGGCATCTTCATCAAGCTCCCCTGGGCGTCGAGCTCCAGGGCGCCGGTGGAAGGAGAAGCTCTGGATGGGGAGGTGCTTGCCTCCGCCGGGTTGTCGATCGTCGACGCGCCGGGAAGCAGCAGCGGCGAGCCTGAGGAGGAGCGGCTGCTACGGAGGCTGCTGGCGCTCTACCGCGCCCGCCAGGTCAAGTTGGAGTCCCGGGAAGCGCTTGTCGCGAGGGCGAGCATGGACATAGAGAAGCGCGCGGAGGAGCTCCGGGGTCTTTGCCAAGAAACTCTCTGGGCCTTGGCGGAGGAGCGGGAGCAGCTTGCTGAGGAGCGGAAGGCCTTCCTCCTCGAGAAAGCTGAGGCCGAAGAGCAGCAGCAGCTCACCGGCGAGAAGCTGTACGCGCGAGAAGGCGAGCTGACTCAGCAGAAAGTGAACCTCGACAGCCACGAAGAGGAGCTTGCCGCGCGCGAACGAGCACTTGGCGGGACGCTCCAAGAGGCAAAGGATGCGACTGCGGCTGCCGAGGCCGCCAAGAAAGAATTGGAGGTAAAGGTGGCGCAGCTAGAAGCTGATCTGAAGGTTGGTGGCGAAGAGCTTGCCGCGCTCAAGCTAGAGCGCGAGAAGGACGCCCTTGCCCACGGTGAGCTGCAGGGCCAACTCTCCGAGAAGGGCAAAGAGCTGCGTGCCGCCAAGGATTCCAATGCTGATCTGGAGCTGAAGCTGGCCACCTTGACGGAGACGTTGGACAGCGCTAGGAAACGGGAGGCAGACTTGAAGAAAGACATCAAGGCCAACGATGCGCTGCTGGCGAGGGCCGCCAAAACCCAGAATCTCCTCAGAGATACTGTGGAGCTCTGGACGGAGGGCCTCGTGAATATTGCTGCAGTCATCGAAGAGGAGCTGGTGCATTTGGGGGTGGAAGGCTTCGGGTACTCCTCCGACGAGAACCTCCAACCCAGCGCCAAGCTCACTCTATTCTTCAAAGGCGTGGCGGCGGCGCTCCAGCAACTCCGGGAACGGATTCCAAAGCAGTTGGCCGACGAGTCACGCTCGATTTGTGCCAGAGTTCTGGAGAAAGTGCTGGTGAAGGTGGCCTTCCGCAATCCGGGCCTCAACCTCACCAACGTCCTCAAGAAGCTGCCGGCGGACGCTGATCTTGACGCACTTAAGTCCCTCGTCGCACCCATTGTAGACAGGGTGAACGAGGTCAAAAGGGTTGACGGCGGCCGCGTAGATTAGGCCGTCCGTTTTCTTCTTTCCTTGTCGCTGCCAGCCATGTCATGGGAACACTTTATTAGAGGCACGGCAAGTTATTTTTGTAATATAACTCTATCTTAGGCAAAAAATTGATGTGTTTACTTCCTTTACTCGACTCTTGGCCTTGTATGGTTCTGCCCTACGCTTTCTAGGGAAACTTGCCGGTGCAGGCACCCTTGCCGCGAGCGCCGAGTGCGGAACTTCAGCAGCCTGCTGGCGGGGTCGCTACCGACAATCAACCTTGTCGCAACTAGTTGCAGCTCTCTTAATTTTTTGAGCGAACTCGAAACAAAGTAAGGGCGCTAGCAGCTCACTTAAATTGCTGAGCGGACTCGAAGCAAAGTAAGGGCGCTAGCAGCTCACTTAAGTTGTTGAGCGGGCTCGAAACAAAATAAAGGCGCAACTAGCTACGAGTTGGTTCCTCCGCGCACAGGTTTTCCATACAAAGCACGGTCGTTCAAGGAAAATAACTCAAAAACTTAAAAAACTGATTGCTCAAGCTTTAGCAACTTAGCTTTTCTGTCGTCTGCTTCCCGGCAAGGAGAAACTTTCTTGAACGGCCTGGTCCACACCATTATCTTCCCCTTCCCCCCCGGTAAATCTTGTGGGCGAGGGAACCTTCCTTCTTTTGAGAAAGAAACAGAGAAATAGAGTAATGATATGGAGCCTTGGGCTCGTTATCGCTTACCGGGGTCTGGTGCTGCACAAGGTGTCAGATAACATATGCGAAAAAGGATTATAGCATAAAAGAAAGCTGACAAGATGTGCGGGGCACATGAACTTTACTAGTGCACGGGGTCTGCGCCCGGCTCTGTACAAAGGATTACATGCAACAGCGGCAAGACTTGTACAGAAAGGTGGTTGCCGGACAGGGTCCGACAACCGCGCCTTATGGGTAAAACTTATGAAGATGCTCGATGTTCCAGGAGTTGCTCACCGGAATGCCATCTTCGGTCTCAAGGCGGACAACGCCGGGCCTAGTGACTCGTTTCACCCAATAAGGGCCTTCCCACTTCGGCGTCAACTTGTTGGAATTCTTGGCCGACTGAACGCGCCAAAGAACAAGGTCGCCTTCCTCGAGACTCCTGGCATTGACTCTGCAGCTATGGTAGCGGCGCAGAGCTTGCTGGTAGCGAGCGGCTCGCACAGCAGCCTGGAGACGGTCTTCCTCAAGGAGCAGCGCGTCATCTTGCCGCAGCTGCTCTTGCTCGAGCTCATCATAAGCGAGCACTCGAGGTGACCCGTATACGAGTTCCGTGGGGAGAACTGCCTCCGCTCCATAGACTAGAGCGAAGGGTGTCTGGCCAGTGGCTCGATTTGGCGTCGTCCCGATCGACCAAAGAACCACCGGCAGCTCCTCGATCCAGTTTCTTCCGCACTTGTGCAGCCTGTTGAAAGTTCTGGTCTTGAGGCCTCGCAGCACTTCAGCGTTTGCCCTCTCCGCTTGACCGTTGCTTCTCGGATGAGCAACAGAAGCGAAGCAGACCTTGGCGCCAAGATCTTGGACGTACTGCATGAAGGTGCGGCTCGTAAACTGCGTGCCGTTGTCGGTGATGATCCTGTTAGGGATCCTGAAACGGCAAACAATCGACCTGAAGAACTTGACTGCTGACTGTGCTGTCACCTTCCTCACTGGTTCCACTTCCGACCACTTTGTGAACTTGTCGATTGCAACGTACAAGAACTCAAAGCCCCCGACAGCTCGGGGGAAGGGCCGAGGATGTCGAGCCCCCAGACCGAAAATGGCCAGGATAAAGGGATCGTTTGGAGAGCTTGAGCTGGCTGGTGTATCTGTTTGGAATGGAACTGGCACGCTTCACACTTGGTTACTTGTGCAGTTGCATCCTGGAGGGCCATCGGCCAGAAGAAGCCTTGTCGGAATGCTTTGCCGACAAGTGCTCTTGCGCCAATGTGGTGACCACATATGCCTCCATGTATCTCTGCCAACAGCTGTTGTCCATCTTCCCGGCGAATGCACTTCAATTTCACACCGTTGAGTCTTATTCTGTACAGTGTGTTGTCGACAAACTTGTACATACTTGACTGCCGGGCTACTTTTTCAGCTTATTCTTGCTCTTCGGGAAGCTCTCCTGTCTGAAGGAAATGGACAATCTGCTGCGCCCATGCTGGAGCTTGCGGCTCGACAACAAGGACTAAAGGCATATCTGTTGCTGCGGGAACATCCGCTTCTACGGCAAGAACCTGCGGTTCTGCCGGAGCGTGATATTCCCCGGCAAGCTTGCCGGAGCAAAACTTGTCGGGAGCGTTTGCTTCGACGGAACAAACCATAAGGTTTGCCGGAGCAGACTGCCCCTCAGCATCGTTGGTGTTGATCTTGGGGACTTTCTTGGCGGCGGCTTCGGGGAGCTCCGTCGGAAAGTAGTCACCAGAAACCAACTTCCTCTTCTTATTCTGTCCAGTTGATGGTGTCACGGATGGTTGAGTCAGCTTGAGCACAAAGATCCCTGGTTCCACAGGCAACTTTAGTGCAGCGCATTTTGACAGGCCATCAGCAATGTCATTCTGAGCTCTTGGGATATGCTCCATTTGTAGGCCGTCAAAGCGCTCTTCTAGCTTCCTCACTTCATCAACGTATGCTTCCATCAATGGACTCTGGTAGTTCTTGTTCACTTGGCGGACGACAAGCTGTGAGTCACCCCTGATAATGAGCTTCTTGATCCCAAGGTCGGCTGCGATTCTTAGACCGGCAAGCAATCCTTCATACTCTGCAGTATTGTTGGTTGCTTGCTCTTTGGGAAAGTGCATCTGGACTACGTACTTGAGGTGCTCTCCGGTGGGTGCGACAAGCAGCACGCCAGCACCGGCGCCTTGCAGCAAGAAGGCACCATCAAAGTACATTAGCCACTCTTTGTTTGTCTCTTTGACGGGGAAGCTTGTCTCTGGAATTTCTTCGTCTGGGGTTGGCGTCCACTCTGCTATGAACTCTGCCAATGCTCTGCTTTGGATAGTTGAAGTGCTCTCAAACTTGAGGCCAAAGCTTGACAGTTCCAATGCCCACTCGACAATCCTGCCTGTTGCTTCTGGATTCTGCAGTATCCTCTTCAGCGGAAAGCGAGTGACGACTGTGATCTCGTGTGCCTGGAAGTAATGGCGCAGCTTTCTCGAGGCCATGAGAAGGCCGAAAAGCAATTTTTGCACACCAGAGTACCTCGACCTAGCCCCCTGGAGAAGGGAGCTGACAAAGTAAACTGGGCGCTGCACCATCTTCTTCTGCACGTCCTTGCACATCTGCGCAGATCCATCTTTGTCGGGACCAGAGCTTGCCGGACCAGAGCTTGTCGGAGAAGCCCCCTGCTTGTCGCTGGATTCACTTGCCGCGGTTGCTGGCTCATCGTCCGCCTCCCTCTCCGCTACTAACACAACACTAACCACTTGATTGGTTGCTGCTAGGTACAACAACAACTTCTCTTGTGGCTTAGGTGCGACAAGTATTGGAGTGGAGGACAGGTACCTCTTCAAGTCCTGCAGCGCAGCCTCCGCTTCCGGAGTCCATTTCATTGGACCTGCCTTTTTCAATATTTTGAAAAACGGCAGGGCGCACTCAGCAGACTTAGAGATAAACCTGCTGAGAGCAGCCACGCAACCGGCAAGCCTTCGCACATCCTTGACGCGCTTTGGCACTTCAATCTGCTCGATGGCCTTAATCTTGTCGGGGTTGGCTTCAATTCCCCGCTGAGACACAAAGAACCCGAGAAGCTTGCCGGAAGGGACTCCAAACACGCACTTCTCGGGGTTGAGCTTGAGGTTGATCTTGCGCAGATTTGCAAAAGTTTCTTCTAAATCTTGGATCAGGGTAGCCTTGTCCTTGCTCTTGACCACTATATCATCCATGTAGGCTTCCACATTTCTGTGTATTTGTGGCTCAAAAGCGACATGGACTACTCTTGCAAATGTTGAACCAGCATTCTTCAACCCAAAGGGCATCCGTACAAAACAGTATGTGCCACAAGGGGTGATAAATGCGGTTTTCTCCTCATCCTCTTCTGCCATGAAGATTTGATGGTACCCTGAATACGCATCAAGAAATGAAAGCAAATCACATCCAGCTGTGGAGTCAACAATCTGGTCAATGCGCGGCAAGGGAAATGGATCTTTGGGACAAGCTTTATTGACATCAGTGAAGTCTATACAAAGCCTCCATTTCCCGTTTGCCTTGCACACGACTACAGGATTGGCCAACCACGTGGGATGGAGCACTCCTCTGACAAGGCCTGCTGCTTCCAATTTGCTGATCTCTTCTACAATGAACTCTTGGTGCTCCACTGCCTGCTTCCTGACTCTCTGCTTGACGGGCCACGCATGAGGACAGACAGCAAGGTGGTGCTCGATTACTTTCCTGGGAACACCGGGGATATCCGACGGTTGCCATGCAAACACGTCGACATTCGCCCGCAGGAAAGCAATGAGCGCGCTTTCCTATTTGGGGTCAAGCGTGGCACTGATGGTGAAGGTACCACCAGTGCCGTCCTCCTTGGAGGACACCTTCTTGGTCTCGGGTGGAGCCGCCATCATCTTCTTGCACTTGCCGGTGGAGCTCGATGGTGTGTCCTCGACGGTAGCGCAGCACTCCGAAGAGATGCGCTTGCCGGAGTGGGCATCAGAGCTCTTGCCGGACTTGGCCTTCTTCTTCCCCCCGGGAGCTTCAGCGGCAAGCGTGTGGTGATCAGCTGCGGCTGCTGCTTCCCGGTAGATCTTGTCGGCGCAGATAAGGGCATCCTTCTTGTCGCCGGGGACAGAGATGACACTTATCGGGCCTGGCATTTTGAGCACGTTGTATGCATAGTGAGAGGCTGCCATAAACTTGGCGAGCGCTGGACGGCCAAGGATCCCATTGTAGGGCAATGGAAAATCGGCAACGTCAAATGTGACCCTCTCAGTTCTGAAATTCAGCTCGCTGCCAAATGTGACCAGCAGCGTGATCTTCCCTTTCGGCTTGCTCCTTCCCGGGTTGATTCCTTGGAATGTGCCGGTCTCTTCGAGCTCGCTGTCAGGGATCTGGAGTTTTTGAAGGACCGCGGAGAAGATGAGATTCAAGCCGGCCCCGCCGTCAACTAGCATCTTTGTGACCTTGAGGTTGCGGATAGTTGGTGAAACCAACATCGGCAAGCACCCGACCGCAGTTACGCGATCAGGGTGATCCCCAATGTCAAAGATGATAGGCGTGCTGGACCATTTCAGGGGCTTGCGTGACTCTATGGATGGCTCCGCTGCATTCACTTCCCGCATCCACTGCTTGAGCTGGCGGTGCGAAGTATGCAGAGAGGCGCCACCGTCAACGCACAGGACCTCTGTGGCTTTCTGAAATTCCTGCTCATCGGCCTCATCATCATCCACGTCTTCGTCATCGTCGTCATCTTCATCCTTGTCGCGGCCGCGGGGAGGTCTGTCTCCTTGCCGCTGCTTGGCCTTGCCGCGGCGTCCTCCCCGGCCGGGGCGTTTCTTGCCGGATCCACCAGTTCCTTCCTGGGCCTTCTCTTTGTCGCGTCGCTCGTATTCAGCTTTCTGCTGCTCAGCAAGCTGTTCGACCTTCTTGCAGTTCTGGAGATCGTGACCCTTGGTGCGGTGAATCTTGCAATACTGCCTGCCGGAGCTGTCCTGCTTGTCGGCGGCCGCCACAGGATGGGCCTCCTTGTCGGAGCCACCAGCCTTAGCTTCCTTGGCGCCACCTCGTTGTCGGTCTGTTCGACAACTAACACTTCCTTGCCCTTATTCCTTTTGTTGTTCCGCCGCCGGCCTTTCCTTGCCGGGGCGGCATCCTCACTGTCAGATCCTCCTGCTCCTGTACTCTCTCCGGGGAGCCTCCTCCCCTCTTCAGCGCGTGCACACTTGTCAGCCAGGGCGTAAAGCTCGCTGACGTCTCTGATCTTACACATCGCCATCTCCTCCCTCATCCTTCGGTTTCGCACGTTCTGATGGAACGCGCTGATGATCGCGGCGGGGTGGACGTCCGGGATGTTGTGCTGTACGCGGCTGAATCTCTGAATGTACTTGCGCAATGGCTCTCCTTCCTTCTGGGCGAGCAGATGAAGATCGCTCTCTTGGCCATGTGGCTTGTGGCCGCCTGTAAAGGCGCCGACAAACTGATGGCACAAATCAGCCCAGGAGGATATGGAGTTGTCCGGCAAGTGCATGAGCCAGGATCTGACATTGGGCTTGAGCACCAGCGGGAAGTAGTTGGCAAGGATCTTGTCATCTTGCCCCCCGGTAGCCTGCACCGCAATGGTGTAGATGCTGAGGAACTCCGACGGACGCGTCTTGCCGTCGTACTTCTCCGGCACATCTGGCTTGAAATTCTTGGTGCTGGGCCACTGGACTTGCCGCAGCTCACGGGTGAATGCAGGACAACCTACCGCGTACGGCAGATCGCCTGGTTCTCCTGGCGCATGCATGTCAACAGAGAGCCCAGCGAGCTTGTCGGATTGGCGTCGTGCTTCTCTTCGGTGCTTGATGCGGGTTCGAGCGTCTTCTTGTTGTCGTTCATGGAGAACTTGGCGCTGGTCGCGATGAGCTCGTGGGTCCGACGACGCGGTGGAGCCGCTGTTGGGGTGGACCCGGCGAGTCGGCGATTTTGGCCTTCGTAGTGGGGAGTGCATGGAAGTCGCACCTCCCTCAGTCTTGTTGCCATCGGCTCGCATCCGGCTGTCCTGCCTCGGCAGCGAGGTGCTTGGTCGCCGCACAATGTCGCCGTTGGCGAAGCCGATGAGGCTCTAGATAGTGGCCCTCCATTCGTCGGTCTTGTCCGCCATCGGAGGATAGTCCAGGAGCAGCTGGGCCCGCGCCAAGGCTTCTGCTGGGGTGGTGGGCGGCGGAGGTGAACGGTGCGAGGAGAGGGGCGTGCTCGGACTCCTAACCAAGTTAGAAGGAGCAGCGTCCCGTCCTGGCGACCGCACCTCGCTGGGGCCGGCATGCTGGCGTGCATGCTGGTCTTGAACGCCACGCGAACCACCATCTTGATCTTGGGTCAGCGGACGTATGGCGCTGCAACGCTATGACGCTGCTGGTCCTGCGCCGCCCAAGAGGAACGCGGTGCGCGCATGGACGCCGAGGTCTGTGCCGCCTTGTCCTTGGACTTGGCAGTGCTGTGGGCACCCTCGTCGATGCCCATTCCTCCGCCGGCGTCCACTCCACCACCCGTTTGTTCCGGAGGCGGTGGAAGCAACGCAGACGGAACAGCTGCCTCCGAATCCTTCTTCTTCGGTGGCATGTCGATGAAGACGATGAAGATTCAGCTTGCGTGCACGCCGGATCGGGTTCGCACAATCTCGACGCCCCCTACCTGGCGCGCCAAAGATGTCGGGGGGTGCTGATCCACCAACACCTACGGGGACAGGGCCCCTTTCGGTTCGGTGGGAGGCGGAGAGCGCACAAAGAGCGGATCGAGGCAGTACACGCGGGCGATTTTACCCAGCTTCGGGCCGCACGGATGCGTAAAACCCTACTGCTGCTTGTTTGTGTGTATTGAATCTTTGCTCAGGAGCGATCGACGCTACCAGACTGAGCGTGGGAGTGTTTTTGGTGTCTCGAATGAGCCGAACCTGGCCGAACCTCCTCTACGTTGCGCTTGGGCCTCCTTTTATACTCTCAAGGGGTCACCCACAGGTGGCAACGTAGACTAGAAGGGTAAAAATGGAAAAGGATGCGGTGGGTGCAGCTACCGCTACTGTGGATACAGTGCGCCCTACCTAACTCTGACGGCAGGGGACAAGGGCATTAAATGTCTGTCTGAGTCTCCTAAACAGTGCAAAAGGTGACCGTTAGGAGCGCCACCGTTTGCCACGATGGGCTTCTCTTCATCTCCGCTTGCCACCACGTACCCCTAGCTGCACGGCCTCCTGCCACGTGTGCTTGGGAGAGTCCCAGAGCGACATGTTAGCAGGTGTGCTGGAGCGCGGGCACGAAGTGGTGGTTTCCCGCGGCAAGCTCCTTGCCGCGGCCGTCGTCTTGTCGCGTCCGGAAGCTTGTCGCTCGCCGGATCTTGCCGGGACGCAGGGCGCGTCGCGGAAAGCTTTCTTGGTATGCCTTGAGTAGCCTTCCCGGCAAGCTCCTCTTGCCGGGGTCTTGTCTCTTCCCGGCAAGATCCTCTTGCCGGGGCCTTGGTAGTCCTTCCCGGCAAGCTCCTCTTGCCAGGGCCTTGGTTGGTCCTCCCGGCAAGCTCCTCTTGCCGGGGCCTTGGTTTGAGTACTTTGTTCTTGAATGGTCTTCAAGGGAACCACGGAGGGTCTTGGCGGTCACCCGGCAAGCCTTGCCGCGGGGTGCTGCGACTGCCCGTGCACAAGTTCGGGGTACTAGGGTACCCCTACTCTAGTACACCGACATAGACCGAAACGATTCTGCATCTACTACTATTACTCCACTCATCGACCGCTATCCAGCATGCATCTAGAGTATTAAGTTAAAAACAGAGTAACATTTTAAGCAAGATGACATGATGTAGAGAGATAAATTCATGCAATATGAAATAAACCCCATCTTGTTATCCTCGATGGCAACGATGCAATACGTGCCTTGCTGCCCCTTCTGTCACTGGGAAAGGACACCGCAAGATCGAACCCAAAGATAAGCACTTCTCCCATGGCAAGAACTACCAATCTAGTTGGCCAAACCAAACAGATAATTCGAAGAGACTTGCAAAGATAACCAATCATACATAAAAGAATTCAGAGAAGATTCAAATATTATTCATAGACAAACTTGATCATAAACCCACAATTCATCGGTCTCAACAAACACACCGCAAAAAGAAGAGGATTACATCGAATAGATCTCCACAAGAGAGGGGGAGAACTTTGTATTGAGATCCAAAAAGAGAGAAGAAGCCATCTAGCTAATAACTATGGACCCGAAGGTCTGAGGTAAACTAGTCACACTTCATCAGAGAGGCTATAATGATGTAGAAGCCCTCCGTGATGACGACCCTCTCCGGCGGAGCTCCGGAACAGGCCCCAAGATGGGATCTCGTGGATACAGAAAGTTGCGGCGGTGGAATTAGGTTTTTGGCTCCATATCTGTTCGTTTGGGGGTACGTAGATATATATAGGAGGAAGAAGTACGTCGGTGGAGCTTCGATGGGCCCACGAGGGTGGGGGGCGCGCCCCCTACCTCGTGCCCACCTCAAAGCTTCCTTGGCGTAGGGTCCAAGTCTCCTGGGTCATATTCGGGAAGAAAATCACATTCCAGAAAGGTTTATTCCATTTGGACTTCGTTTTATATTCCGATTCTTCGAAACACTGAAATAGGCAAAAAACAGCAATTCTAGGCTGGGCCTCCGGTTAATAGGTTAGTCCCAAAAATAATATAAAAGTGGAAAATAAAGCCCAATATAGTCCAAAACAGTAGATAATATAGCATGGAGTAATAAAAAATTATAGATACGTTGGAGACGTATCAGGCATCCCCAAGCTTAATTCCTGCTCGTCCTCGAGTAGGTAAATGATAAAAGAGAATTTTTGATGCGGAGTGCTACTTGGCATAATTCCAATGCAAATCTTCTTAATTGTGGTATGAATATTCAGATTAGGAAGATTAAAGACAAAAGTTCATATTGACATAGAGAATAATAATACTTCAAGCAAACCAACAAAGCAATTATGTTTTCTTAAAGTAACATGGCAAAAGAAAGTTCATCCCTACAAAATCATATAGTTTAGTCATGCTCCATTTTCGTCACACAAGAATGCTCCCATCATGCACAACCCCGATGACAAGCCAAGCAATTGTTTCATACCTTAATAATTTCAAACTCATAACGCAATGCATGAGCGTGAGCCATGGATATAGCACTATGGGTGGAATAGAATATAATGATGGGGGTTATGTGGAGAAGACAAAATGGAGAAAGTCTCACATCGACGAGGCTAATCAATGGGCTATGGAGATGCCCATCGATTGATGTTAATGCAAGGAGTAGGGATTGCCATGTAACGGATGCACTAGAGCTATAAATGTATGAAAGCTCAACAAAAGAAACTAAGTGGGTGTGCATCCAACTTGCTTGCTCACAAAGACCTAGGGCACTTGAGGAGGCCCATTGTTGGAATATACAAGCCAAGTTCTATAATGAAAATTCCCACTAGTATATGAAAGTGATAACTCAAGAGACTCTCTATATGAAGAACATGGTGCTACTTTGAAGCACAAGTGTGGAAAAACAGATAGTAGCATAGCCCCTTTTTTGGGCCTTTTTTTTCTTTGGCCTTTCTCTTTTTTTGGACAATGATTTATTGAATGATGATCATCACACTTCTATTTATTTACAACTCAATGATTACAACTCGATACTAGAACAAAGTATGACTCTATATGGATGCCTCCCGCGGTGTACCGAGATATGCAATTAATCAAGAGTGACAAGTATGAAAAAATTATGAACGGTGGCTTTGCCACAAATACTATGTCAACTACATGATCATGCTAAGCAATATGACAATGATGAATGTGTCATGATAAACTGGATGGTGGAAAGTTGCATGGCAATATATCTCGGAATGGCTATGGAAATGCCATAATAGGTAGGTATGGTGGCTGTTTTGAGGAAGATATAAGGAGGTTAATGTGTGAAAGAGCGTATCATATCACGGGGTTTGGATGCACCGGCGAAGTTTGTGCCAACTCTCAATGTGAGAAAGGGCAATGCACGGTACCGAAGAGGCTAGCAAGGGTGGAAGGGTGAGAGTGCGTATAATCCATGGACTCAACATTAGTCATAAAGAACTCATATACTTATTGCAAAAATCTACAAGCCATCAACAACCAAAGTATTACACGCATGCTCCTAGGGGGATAGATTGGTAGGAAAAGACCATCGCTCGTCCCCGACCGCCACTCATAAGGAGGACAATCAAATAACACCTCATGTTTCAAATTTGTTGCATAACGTTTACCATACATGCATGCTACGGGACTTGCAAACTTTAACTCAAGCACTTCTCAAATTCACAATTACTATACTAGCATGACTTTGATATTACTACCTCCATATCTCAAAACAATTATCAAGCATCCAACTTTTCTTAGTATTCAACACACTCAAAAGAAAGTTTCAAAAATCTTGAATACCAAGCATGTTATTATTAAGCAAATTACCATGCTATTAAGACTCTCAAAATAATTTAAGTGAAGCATGAGAGATCAATAGTTTCTTTAAAACAAATCCACCACCGAGCTCTAAAAGATCTAAGTGAAGCACATAGAGCAAAATTATAGTGCTCAAAAGATATAAGTGAAGCACATAGAGTATTCTATAAAATTCTAATTCATGTATGGCTCTCTCAAAAGGTGTGTACAGCAAGTATGATTGTGGCACACTAACAACCAAAGACACAAATAATTCAAGACGCTCCAAGCAAAACACATATCATGTTGGTGAATAAAAATATAGCTCCAAGTAAATTACCGATGGAAGTGGACGAAAGAGGGGATGCCTTCCGGGGCATCCCCAAGCTTTGACTTTTTGGTGTCCTTGGGTTATCTTGGGGGTGCCATGGGCATCCCCAAGATTAGGCTCTTGCCACTCCTTGTTCCATAATCCATCAAAAGAATTCTCCCAAAACCTGAAAACTTCACAACACAAAACTCAATAGAAATCTCGTGAGCTCCGTTAGAGAAAGAAAACAAAAGACCACTTCAAGGTACTGTAATTAACTCATTATTTATTTATATTGGTGTTAAACCTACTGTATTCCAACTTCTCTATGGATTATAAACTATTTTACTAACCATAGATTCATCAAAATAAGCAAACAACACACGAAAAACAGAATCTGTCAAAAACAGAACAGTCTGTAGTAATCTGTAACTAAGGCAAACTTCTGGAACCCCAAAAATTCTAAAATAACTTTCTGGATGTGAGGAATTTATCTATTAATCATCTTCAAAAATAATTAACTAAATAGCACTTTCCAAATAAAAATGACAGCAGTTCTCGTGAGCGCTAAAGTTTCTGTTTTTTACAGCAAGTTCAACAAGACTTTCCCCAAGTCTTCCCAACGGTTCTACTTGGCACAAACACTAATTAAACACAAAAAACACAACCAAAACAGAGGCTAAATAATTTATTTATTACTAAACAGGAGCAAAAATCAAGGAATAAAAATAAAATTGGGTTGCCTCCCAACAAGCGCTATCGTTTAACGCCCCTAACTAGGCATAAAAGGGAGGATAGATCTAGGTATTGCCATATTTGGTAGATAATCCATAAGTGGCTCTCATGATAGTTTCATATGGCAATTTTATTTTCTTTCTAGGAAAGTGTTCCATGCCCTTTTTTAGTGGAAATTGAAATCTAATATTCCCTTCCTTCATATCAATAATCGCACCAACCGTTCTAAGGAAAGGTCTACCAAGAATAATAGGGCAAGAAGGATTGCAATCTATATCAAGAACAATGAAATCTACGGGCACATAATTCCTATTTGCAACAATAATAACATCATTAATTCTTCCCATAGGTTTCTTAATAGTGGAATCTGCAAGATGCAAGTTTAGAGAGCAATTATCAAAATCGCGGAAATCTAGCAAATCACACAAAGTTTTGGGGACAGTGGAGACACTAGCACCCAAATCACACAAAGCATAAAACTCATGATCTTTAATTTTAATTTTAATAGTTGGTTCCCCCTCATCATAGAGTTTTCTAGGGATAGAAACTTTCAACTAAAGTTTTTCTTCATAAGATTGCATCAAGGCATCAACAATATGTTCGGTAAAGGCTTTCTTTTGATTATAAGCATGTGGAGAATTTAGCACGGATTGCAACAAGGAAATACAATCAATTAAATAGAAACTTTCATAATTAAATTCCTTGAAATCCAATATAGTGGGTTTAACAACATCTAGATTTTTGTTTCTTTCAATCCCACTTTTATCAATTTCATCATAAAGATCTAAATACTCCGAATTTTTAGAACGCCTTCTAGGTAAAGGAAGATCATATTCAGTTTCATCAAGATTCATATTGCAAACAAAGATTTGATAGGAGACACATCAATAACTTTTAGATCTTCATCTTGATTTTCATAGGAATTGAAAGAACATGCTTTAATCAAGGCATCTTTGGAAGCACGCATCCTAGCGGTTCTTTCCTTGCACTCATCAATGGAAATTCTCATGGCTTTGAGAGACTCATTGATATCATGCTTAGGAGGAATAGATCTAAGCTTTAAAGAATCAACCTCAAGAGAAATTCTATCAACGTTCCTAGCCAAATCATCAACTTTAAGCAATTTCTCTTCAAGCAAAGCATTAAAATTCTTTTGTGAATTCATAAACTCTTTAACAACAACAACAACAAAGCCTTTAGTCCCAAACAAGTTGGGGTAGGCTAGAGGTGAAACCTATAAGATCTCGCAACCAACTCATGGCTCTGGCACATGGATAGCAAGCTTCCACGCACCCCTGTCCAACTCATAAACTCTTTAACACTATTCTCAAATTCATAGGGCATCTTATTATAATTTCCATAGGAGTTGTTGTAGGAATTCCCATAATTATTAGAAGGATTACTAGGATATGGCCTAGGATTAAAATTCCCTCTATAAGCGCTGTTACCAAAATTATTCCTACCAACAAAATTCACATCCATAGATTCATTGTTATTCTCAATCAAAGTAGACAAAGGAATATCATTAGGATCATAAGAAACACTCTTAGTAGCAAATAATTTCATAAGTTCATCCATCTTTCCACTCAAAACATCGATTTCTTCTATCGCATGCACTTTTTTATTATAAGATCTTTCAGTATGCCATTGAGAATAATTAACCATAATATTATCTAGGAGTTTAGTAGCATCTCCTAAAGTGATTTCCATAAAAGTGCCTCCCGCGGCCGAATCTAAAAGATTTCTATAAGCAAAATTCAATCCGGCATAATTTTTTTGTATAATCATACACAAATTTAAACCATGAGTAGGGCAATTACGTATCATTAATTTCATTCTCTCCCAAGCTTGTGCACCATCTTCATGATCAAGTTGCTTAAAGTTCATAAAATCGTTTCTAAGAGAGACGATCTTAGCGGGAGGGAAATACTTAGAGATAAAAGCATCTTTGCACTTGTTCCAAGAATCAATACTATTTTTAGGCAAAGACGAAAGCCAAGCTTTAGCACGATCTCTAAGCGAAAAAGGAAATAGCTTCAATTTAACAACATCATTATCTACATCTTTTTTCTTTTGCATATCACATAAATCAATGAAGCTATTCAGATGAGTAGCGGCATCTTCACTAGGAAGGTCGGCGAATTGATCTTTCATAACAAGATTCAACAAAGCAGTATTGATTTCACAAGATTTAGTATTGGCAAGAGGAGCAATCGGAGTGCTAAGGAAATCATTATTATTGGTATTGGTGAAGTCACACAATTTGGTAGTATCTTGAGCCATCGCGACAAACAAGCAATCCAACACACGAGCAAACAAAAAGGCAAGCGGAAAAGAGAGGGAGAAGGAGAAGGAGATTGGGAAAGAGAGGGCGAATAAAACGGCAATGGTGAAGTGGGGGAGAGGAAAACGAGAGGCAAATGGCAAATAATGTAATGCGAGAGATAGGGATTGTGATGGGTACTTGGTATGTCGACTTTTTGCGTAGACTCCCCGGCAACGGTGCCAGAAATTCTTCTTGCTACCTCTTGAGCTTGCGTTGGATTTCCTCGAAGAGGAAAGGATGATGCAGCAGAGTAGCGTAAGTATTTCCCTCAGTTTTTGAAAACCAAGGTATCAATCCAGTAGGAGGCCACACTCAAGTCCCTCGTACCTGCACAAAACGATAGCAACTCGCAACCAACGCGATTAGGGGTTGTCAATCCCTTCATGGTGACTTACGAGAGTGAGATCTGATAGATATAATATTTTTGGTATTTTTGGTATAGAGATGAAAAGTGAAAAGTAAAAAGGCAAAGTAAAAAGCAAAGTAAGATTAAAGTGTTGGAGATTGATATGACGAGAATAGACCTGGGGCCATAGGTTTCACTAGTGGCTTCTCTCAAGAGCATAAGTATTCTATGGTGGGTGAACAAATTGCTGTTGAGCAATTGACAAAATTGAGCATAGTTATGGGAATATCTAGGCATGATCATGTATATAGGCATCACGTCCGTGACAAGTAGACCAAAACGATTCTGCATCTACTACTATTACTCCACTCATCGACCGCTATCCAGCATTCATCTAGAGTATTAAGTTAAAAACAGAGTAACACTTTAAGCAAGATGACATGATGTAGAGAGATAAATTCATGCAATATGAAATAAACCCCATCTTGTTATCCTCGATGGCAACGATGCAATACGTGCCTTGCTGCCCCTTCTGTCACTGGGAAAGGACACCGCAAGATCAAACCCAAAGCTAAGCACTTCTCCCATGGCAAGAACTACCAATGTAGTTGGCCAAACCAAACAGATAATTCGAAGAGACTTGCAAAGATAACCAATCATACATAAAAGAATTTAGAGAAGATTAAAATATTATTCATAGATAGACTTGATCATAAACCCACAATTCATCGGTCTCAACAAACACACCGCAAAAAGAAGAGGATTACATCGAATAGATCTCCACAAGAGAGGGGGAGAACTTTGTATTGAGATCCAAAAAGAGAGAAGAAGCCATCTAGCTAATAACTATGGACCCGAAGGTCTGAGGTAAACTAGTCACACTTCATCGGAGAGGCTATAATGATGTAGAAGCCCTCCGTGATGACGGCCCTCTCCGGCGGAGCTCTAGAACAGGCCCCAAGATGGGATCTCGTGGATACAGAAAGTTGTGGTGGTGGAATTAGGTTTTTGGCTCCGTATCTATTCGTTTGGGGGTACGTAGATATATATAGGAGGAAGAAGTACGTCGGTGGAGCTTCGGTGGGCCCACGAGGGTGGGGGCGTGCCCCCCTACCTCGTGCCCACCTCGAAGCTTCCTTGGCGTAGGGTCCAAGTCTCCTGGGTCATATTCGGGAAGAAAATCACGTTCCAGAAAGGTTTATTCCGTTTGGACTCCGTTTGATATTCCGTTTCTTCGAAACACTGAAATAGGCAAAAAACAACAATTCTGGGTTGGGCCTCCGGTTAATAGGTTAGTCCCAAAAATAATATAAAAGTGGAAAATAAAGCCCAATATAGTCCAAAATAGTAGATAATATAGCGTGGAGCAATAAAAAATTATAGATACGTTGGAGACGTATCACATCCCCAAGCTTAATTCCCGCTCGTCCTCGAGTAGGTAAATGATAAAAAAGATAATTTTTGATGTGGAATGCTACCTAGCATAATCTTGATCACATAATCTAATCATGGAATGAATATTAAGATACGAGTGGTTCAAAGCAATAGTCTATCATTTGACATAAAAACAATAATACTTCAAGCCTAGTAATATAGCAATCATGTCCTTTCAAAATAACATGGCCAAAGAAAGTTATCCCTACAAAATCATATAGTCTGGCTATGCTCCATCTTCACCACACAAAATATTCAAATCATGCACAACCCCGATGACAAGCCAAGCAATTGTTTCATACTTTTGACGTTTCTCAAACCTTTTCAACTTTCACGCAATACATGAGCGTGAGCCATGGATATAGCACTATGGGTGGAATAGAATATGATGGTGGAGGTTGTGTGGAGAAGACAACAAGGAGAAAGTCTCACATTGATGCGGCTAATCAACGGGCTATGGAGATGCCCATCAATTGATGTCAATGCGAGGATTAGGAATTGCCATGCAACGGATGCACTAAGAGCTATAAGTGTATGAAAGCTCAAACTGAAACTAAGTGGGTGTGCATCCAACTTGCTTGCTCATGAAGACCTCGGGCATTTGAGAAAGCCCATCATCAGAATATACAAGCCAAGTTCTATAATGAAAATTCCCACTAGTATATGAACGTGATAGCTCAAGAGACTCTCTATATGAAGAACATGGTGCTACTCTGAAGCACAACTGTGGTAAGAGGATAGTAACATTGCCCCTTCTCTCTTTTTCTCTCATTTTTTTGTTTTCTCTTTTTTTCTTTTTTGGTGGGCTTCTTTGGCCTCTTTTTTTATTTGGGCTTCTTTGGCCTCTTTTATTTTGATAACCTCATATGGGACAATGTTCTAATAATGATGAGCATCACACTTTTATTTACTTACAACTCAACATTACAACTCGATGCCTAGAACAAAGATATGACTCTATATGAATGCCTCCGGCGGTGTACCGGGATGTGCAATGATCTAGCGTAGAAATGACATCAAAAAATAGACAAGCCATGAAAACATCATGCTAGCTATCTTACGATCATGCAAAGCAATATGACAATAAATGCTCAAGTCATGTGAATGATGATGATGGAAGTTGCATGGCAATATATCTCGGAATGGCTATGGAAATGCCATGATAGGTAGGTATGGTGGCTGTTTTGAGGAAGATATAAGGAGGTTTACGTGTGATAGAGCGTATCGTATCACGGGGTTTGGATGCACCGGCGAAGTTTGCACCAACTCTCGAGGTGAGAAAGGGCAATGCACGGTACCGAAGAGGCTAGCAATGATGGAAGGGTGAGAGTGCGTATAATCCATGGAATCAACATTAGTCATAAAGAACTCACATACTTATTGCAAAAGTCTATTAGCTATCAAAACAAAGTACTACACACATGCTCCTAGGGGGATAGATTGGTAGGAAAAGACCATCTCTCGTCCCCGACCACCACTGATAAGGAAGACAATCAATAAATAAATCATGCTCTGACTTCATCACATAACGGTTCACCATACGTGCATGCTACGGGAATCACAAACTTCAACACAAGTATTTCTACAATCCACAACTGCCCACTAGCATGACTCTAATATCACCATCTTTATATCGCAAAACTATTGCAAGGAATCAAACATATCATATTCAATGATCTACAAGTTTTATGTAGGATTTTATGACTAACCATGTGAATGACCAGTTCCTGTCATCTCTCTAAATAGATATAAGTGAGGCAAGAGAGTTTAATTCTTTCTGTAAAAGATATGCCCACGCTCTAACAAATATAAGTGAAGCAAAAGAGGATTCTACAGATGGCGGTTTTCTATGTAAAGAGAAACATGCAATCCAAACTTCAAATGATATAAGTGAAGCACATGAAGCATTCTATAAAGACATACTCAAAAGATATAAGTGAAGTGCATAGAGCATTCTATAAATCAACCAAGGACTATCTCATACAAGCATGGTGCATAAAATAAAAAAGAAAACTAAATGCAAAAGACGCTCCAAGATCTGCACATATCACATGAATGAAACGAATCTGAAAACATACTGATACTTGTTGAAGAAAGAGGGGATGCCTTCTGAGGCATCCCCAAGCTTAGATGCTTGAGTCTCCTTGAATATTTACTTGGGGTGCCTCGGGCATCCCCTAGCTTGATCTCTTGCCTCTCTTCCTTCTTCTCACATCGAGACCTTCTCGATCATCGAACACTTCATCCACACAAAACTTCAACAGAAAACTCGGTAAGATCCGTTAGTATAATAAAGCAAATCACTACTCTAAGTACTGTTGCAAACCAATTCATATTTTGTTTTTGCATTATAACTACTGTAGTATAACTTTTCCATGGCTTAATCCACTGATATAAATTAATAGTTTCATCAAAACAAGCAAACTATGCATCAAAAATAGAATCTGTCTAAAACAGAACAGTCTGTAATAATCTGAACATTCACCATACTTCTGATACTTGAAAAATTCTACCAAAATTAGGAAAAATAGACAATTCGTATAGAAAGACAGTGCAAAAAGAATCAGAACCATTTTGCGTTACAGTAAAAGAATGTAAAATTGCGCACTACAGACAAAGTTTCTGTCCTGCACTGTACAAACCAACAAGCGAAGTAAACATCCTAAAGGCAAACCTTGACACATTATTTTTATAATACAATGGAATTGTACAAGGGGATAATTATTTTTTTCGAAAAGTTTCTGTAATCAAGATTCACAAAGTTTCCATGGGCATGAACAAAGTTCAAGGCTAGCTCCCATTTTATCAATGCTCGTCTTTCTCACTTTTGCTTTTCTTTTTGAAAAAGTTTTAGGTTCCCCTTTTTATTTATTTTTTGTTTTTAAACTTTATAAAAGAACACAACAGAAATAAATGACTCTCTAAAACTTCCGGGTTGTCTCCCTGGCAGCACTTTCTTTAAAGCCGTTAAGCTAGGCATATAGTGCTCAAGTAATGAATCCACCCGGATCCCAAGGTATATCAAAGCCAATTTTAACTAAAAAATGATTTATAATTTAGTTGTGAGCACAAAGTAACATATATCATGCAACAACGAAGTCTAATTCTCTTGCTATGCATCGGCATGTCATAAAAGAACAATTCATGCACACAAGGTAAAGGCCAATGCATAGTATAAACAGTTTCTTGCAATTTTATCGCATTGGAAACATAGAGAGGTGGAGATGTAGTTCCTCTCTCATAATAATTGCAAGTAGGTGCAGCAAGCACATGCATATTATATCTATCAAAATCATCATGTGTAGTAGTAAAACACAACCCATCAATATAATCCTTAACAAGAGTAAACTTCTACGATATAGTGTAGTTGGGAGAATTCAAAAAGATAATAGGACTATCATGCGTGGGTGCAATAGAAACAATTTCATGTTTAACATAAGGAACTATATCAAGTTCATCTCCATGAGCAAAATTTATATTGGCATCTTGGCCACAAGCATAGCAAGCATCATCAAAAAGGGATATTTCAAGAGAATCAACAGGATCATAACAACCATCATAGCAATCATCCTTCGTTAAGCACGAAGGGAAATTAATCAATGTATGAGTTGAAGAGTTACTCTCATTAGAAGGTGGGCACGGGTAGCTAATCCTCTCTTCCTCCTTTTGTTCTTCGCTCTCCTCATCATCTTTTTCATCCAATGAGCTCACAGTTTCATCAATTTCTTCTTCCATAGACTCCTGCAAAATATTAGTCTCTTCTTGGATAGTGGAGGAGACCTCGATATATGGTTTAACATAGGCATTAGAAGCATAATTCTCATAACAATATTCAAGTATGGCAATATTTTCAGACTTGTAAAGAGTAGCATCATACTTTTCAATCAAAGAAGCAATTTCATAAGCACCCTTAAAAGCAACAGATTCTTCAATTTGTTGAACATCATAGTAATTATAAACACCCTTAGCATAAGAAGATACGATTCCATTATCACTAAACAAACATTGGTAGGGAAGGTGTTTCTTAGGGTATTCAGAACAACAAGTATAATCATATATTTCGCATAAATTCCAAGCATAGCATTGCAAACGATGAATTTGATCCAGTAAACGTTTCCCTTTTTCAGATATACAGTGTCACACATCACAAGCATGCTCATCTAAGGATTTGCCCTCAACTAAGCTAGTTGGGGTTTCAGCACGAGCACATAGGGATCGAAGATAATGCAAGTAATAAGCTTTAGGAGTGTGATAGATTTTGAGTGGTTCTTAAACCATTGGTTCAGTAGGTACAACTATTTTTTTGGTATTTGCATTTCCTACCCATAACTAAAGATAGAAAACAACTAAGAACAACAAATAAAAATTACTTAGTGATAAAGCAAACAAGCACACACGAGAATATTCACCCCATGCTATGACTCCTCGGCAACGGCGCCAGAAAAAGGTCTTGATAACCCACATGTATATGGGATCACAACAATTTTCGATAAGTAAGAGTGTCGAACCCAACGAGGAGCTAAAGGTAGAACAAATATTCCCTCAAGTTCTATCGACCACCGATACAACTCTACGCACGCTTGACGTTCGCTTTACCTAGAACAAGTATGAAACTAGAAGTATTTTGTAGGTGTTGTTGAATAGGTTCGCAAGGTAATAAAGAGCGCGTAAATAAAAAGTAGGGGCTGTTTAGATAAAGACACAACTAAATTAGTTTTATTAGAGGGCTTTTTGTTACGAGAAAGTTATTTGTCCCTAGGCAACCGACAACTAGACCGGTAATCATTATTGCAATTTTATTTGAGGGAGAGGCATAAGCTAACATACTTTCTCTACTTGGATCATATGCACTTATGATTGGAACTCTAGCAAGCATCCGCAACTACTAAATATCATTAAGGTAAAACCCAACCATAACATTAAAGCATCAAGTCCTCTTTATCCCATACGCAAACAACCTACTTACTCAGGTATGTGCTTCTGTCACTCACGCCACCCACCATAAGCAAATCACGAACATATTGCAAACCCTACAGCGGGGATCCCTCACGCTTGCATGACACGAAGAGCACCATAGGACAACACCAATAATAAAACATGCAACTCAAACCAATCTTGATCATCAATTAACCCATAGGACAACACAGATCTACTCAAACATCATAGGATAGCCATACATCATTCAGAAATAATATATAGCATTGAGCACCATGTTTAAGTAGAGATTACAACGGGTAAAAGGGGTTACACCGCTGCATAGAGGGGGGAAGAGTTGGTGATGATGGCGATGAAGTTGTTGGTGAATATCGCGGTGATGATGATGGCCCCCGGTGGCACTCCATGGCATGGGAGGGGCGAGAGCCCCTCCGAGATTGGATCTGTCTCTCTGTCTCTCTCTATTTCTGCGTTCTCAGATTCTTCCCTTTCATCGTTTCTTATATTCCCGGAGATCCGTAAATCCAATTGGGCTGAAATTTTAACACGATATTTATCCGGATATTAGCTTTCGTGCGGCAAAAGAAGGGCATCAACTGCCTTACGGGGTGTCCACGAGGGTCCAGGGCACGCCTGCCCCCCCTGGGGCGCGCCCCCTGCATCATGGCCCCCTCGGGCATCGTCTCACGTTGATTATTCTTCCCAAAAATCACACATATTCCAAAAAAAATATCTGTCAGTTTTTATCCTGTTTGGATTCCGTTTGATATGGATTTACTACGAAACAAAAAACATGCAACAAACAGGAACTGGCACTGGGCACTGGATCAATATGTTAGTCCCGAAAATAGTATAAAAGTTGCCAAAAGTATATGAAAGTTGTAGAATATTGGCATGGAACAATAAAAAATTATAGATACGATGAAGACGTATCAACTAATAATCATCAATGTTCACTCGGCCCTTGTATGAGTAGTCAAGTCGACCCCAAACAGATTGCCTCTGCTCTTCTGGAAACACGCCCTTGGTCCACTCGGTTTCATATACCGATTGAACATATTAGCTGAGGGTGACCTTTGTTGCTTCATGTGTGATGGCTGATGATACGTCTCCGTCATATCTATAATTTTTTATTGTTTCATGCCAATGTTATACAACTTTCACATATTTTTGGCAACTTTTTATATGATTTATTGGACTAACCTATTGATCCAGTGCCCAATGCCAGTTCTAGTTTTTTGCACGTTTTTATTTCACAGAAAATCCATATCAAACAAAGTGCAAATGTGGTAAAAATTTATGGAGAATTATTCTGGAATATATGTGATTTTTGGGACTTGGAATCAACGCAAACAAGGGCCCACAGTGACCACAACCCACCAGGGAGCGCCCGGCACCCCCTGGCGTGGCCAGGCATATTATGTCCTCCTCGAAAGTCAGTTTGGGCCCTTCTTCTGGCGCAAGAAAGATAATTTATGGAAAAAACCGTGTAAAAATTCCAGCACAATCGGAGTTACAGATCTCCAGGAATTTAAGAAACGGTGAAGGGCGAGATCTGGGGTACGCGAAATAGAAGAGAACAGAGAGGGAGATCCAATCTCGGAGGGGCTCCCGCCCCTCCGCCGCCATGGAGGCCATGGGCCAGAGGGGGAACTCTCCTCCCATCTAGGAGGGAGGCCAAGGAAGAATAAGAAGGAGGGGGGCTCTCTCCCCCTCTCCCCCGATGGCGCCGGAACGTCGCCGAGGCTAGGATCGTGACATCGATCTACATCAACAATCTTGCTACCGTCAAAACCAACTCTCTCCCCCTCTATGCAGCGGTGTAACACCCCTTCTCCCCACTGTAACCTCTACTTAAACATGGTGCTCAACTCCATATATTATTTCCCAATGATCTATGGTTCTCCTATGATGTTTGAGTAGATCTGTTTTGTCCCGTGGGTTAATCATGATCTTGGTTGGTATGATTGTATATTTAATTTATGGTGCTGTCCTACGGTGCCCGCCGTCTCGCACAAACGTGAGGGGTCCCCGTTGTAGGGTGTTGCAATACGTTCATGATTTGCTTATGGTGGGTTGTGAGAGTGACAGAAGCTTAAACCCGAGTAGGTGGGTTATGGCATATGGGATAAAGAGGACTTGATACTTAATTCTATGGTTGGGTTTCACGACCCTAATGATCTTTAGTAGTTGCGGATGCTTGCTAGGGGTCCAATCAAAAGTGCATATGATCCAAGTAGAGAAAGTATGTTAGCTCATGCCTCTCCCTCATGTAAGATTGCAAGAATGATTACCGGTACTTCTTATCGATTGCCTAGGGACAAATGAATTTCTTGTTGACAAATGTTATCCACTTTTATTACCTTGCAATTTATTCATAGTTTTATTCTCGCAAAGTACTCATAATTTTATTCTTGCAAAATAGTTTCATACTTGTTCTAGGTAAAGCAAACGTCAAGTGTGCATAGAGTTGTATCGGTGGTCGATAAAACTTGAGGGAATATTTGTTCTACCTTTAGCTCCTCGTTGGGTTCGACACTCTTATTTATCGAAGAAGGCTACAAACGACCCCCTATACTTTTGGGTTATCAAGACCTTTTTCCGGCGCCGTTGCCGGGGAGCAATAGCGTGGGGTGAATATTCTCATGTGTGCTTGTTTGCTTTATCACTAAGTAGTTATGGGTAGGAAACACAAGATACCAAAAAAATTAGTTGTACCTACTAAACCAATGGTTGAAGAATCACCCAAAATTTATCATACTACTGAAGCTTTTTTACTTGGATCATCTTTGATCCCTATGTGCTCGTGCTGAAACCCCAACTAGCTTAGTTGAGGGCAAATCTTTAGATGAGCATGCTTGTTATGTGCGACACCACTTATCTCAAAAAGGGAAACTTTTACTGGATCAAATTCATTGTTTGCAATGCTATGCATGGAATTTATGTGAAATATATGATTTTACTTGTTGTTCTGAAGACCCTAAGAAACACCTTCCCTACCAATGTGAGTTTAGTGATAATGGAATCGTATCTTCCTATGCCAAAGGTGTTTATAATTATTATGATGTTGAACAAATCGAAGAATTTGTTGCTTTTAAGGGTGCTTATGAAATTGGTTCTTTGATTGAAAAGTATGATGCTAGTCTTTACAAATCTGAAAATGTTGACATACTTAAATATTGCTATGATAACTATGCTTCCAATGCTTATATTAAACCATATATTGAGCACTTCTCTGCTGTCCAAGAAGAGATTAATATTTTGCAGGGGTCTATGGAAGAAGAAATTGATAAAACTGTGAGCTCATTGGATGATAAGATGAGGAGAGCGAAGAACAAAAGGAGGAAGTGCGGATTAGCTACCCATGCCCACCTTCTGATGAGAGTAACTCTTCAACTCATACATTATTTAACTTTCCTTCATGCTTACCGAAGGATAACTATTATGATGATTGCTATGATCCCATTGATTCGTTTGAAATATCCCTTTTTAATGAATTTGATGCTTTCTATGCTTGTGGCCAAGATGCCAATATGAATTATGCTTATGGAGATGAACTTGCTATAGTTCCTTATATTAAGAATGAAATTGTTGCTATTGCACCGACACATGATAGTCCTATTTATCTTTTTGAATTCTCCCAACTACACTATATCGGAGAAGTTTGCACCTATTAAGGATTACATTGATGAGTTGCCTTTTATCGTTGCACATGATAATTTTGATGAATGTAACATGCATGTGCTTGTTGCTCCTACTTGCAATTATTATGAGAGAGGAACTACATCTCTGCCTCTTTATGTTTTCGATACGATAAAATTGCAAGAAAGTGCTTATACTATGTATTGGCCTTTACTTGATGTGCATGAATTGTTCTTGTATGACATGCCGATGCATAGGAAGAGAGTTAGACTTCGTCATTGCATGATATATGTTGCTTTGTGCTCATTACTAAATGCCAAATCATTGTTAATTAAAATTGGCTTTGATATACCTTGGGATCCGGGTGGATTCATTACTTGAGCACTTTATGCCTAGCTTAATGGCTTTAAAGGAAGCGTGTCAAGGAGGCAACCCGGAAGTTTCAGAGAGTCATTTATTTATGTTGAGTGCTTTTATAAAGTTTAAAAACAACAAAAATATAGAGGGGAACTTAAAACTTTTTCACAAAAGAGAAGCGATTGGAAGTTAGGTATTGGAGAAGTGAGGGTCGACCTTGAACACTTGTGTTCATGCTCATCGAAACAATGTAGAATTTTTCATGAAGATTCTCACAAAAATAATTATCCCCTTGTACAATTCCTTTGTATTATAAAAATAATGTGCCAAGTTTTGCCTTTAGGATGGGTAGATTGTTTGTTGGTATGTGCGGTGCAAAAACAGAAACTTTGGCTATAGTGCGCGATTTTACATTTTTTTACTAGAATGTCGAAAGTTTCTGAAACTTTTTGTACAATCTTTCTATACAAATTTTTTATTTTTCCTAATTTTCAGGTTTTTTGGAGTACCACAAGTATGGTAGATGTTCAGATTGCTTTAGACTATCCTTTTTAAGACAGATTCTGTTTTTGATGCATTGTTTTGCTTGTTTTGATGAAACTATCGATTCTATCGGTGGTATAAGCCATGAAAAAGTTATAATACAGTAGCTACAATGAAAAAACAAAATATGAACTGGTTTTCAACAATACTTAGAGTAGTTATTTTCTTTATTATATTAACGGATCTTACCGAGCTTTTTGTTGAGTTTTGTGTGGATGAAGTGATCAAAGATCAAGGAGGTCTCGATATGAGGAGAAGGAGGAGAGGCAAGAGCTCAAGGTTAGGGATGCCCAAGGCACCCCAAGTAAATATTCAAGGAGACTCAAGCGTCTAAACTTTGGTATGCCCCGGAAGGCATCCCATCTTTCTTCAACAAGTATCGGTATGTTTTCGTCTTCGTTTCGTTCACGTGATATGTGTAAATCTTGGAGCATCTTTTTGTGTTTAGTTTTCATTTTTCTTTTATGCACCATGCTGGTATGAGATAGTCTATGGTTTATTTATAGAATGCTCATTGTACTTCACCTATATCTTTTGAGTATGGCTTTATAGAATGCTTCATGTGCTTCACTTATATCATTTGAGGTTTGGATTGCCTGTTTCTCTTCACATAGAAAACCGACATTTGTAGAATGCTCTTTCGCTTCACTTATATTTATTAGAGCATAATATTTTGTAGAAAGAATTAAACTCTCATGCATCGCTTATATCTATTTAGAGAGTCAACGTGAATTGGTCATTTGCATGGTTAGTCATAAAATCCTACATAAAACTTATGGATCACTGAATATGATATGTTTGATTCCTTGCAATAGTTTTGCGATATAGAGATGGAATATGTGGGAAGAACTAGTAAAGGGTTGTGGTTAGTAAGAATATTGGTGTTAAGGTTTGTGATTCCCGAAGCATGCACGTATAGTCTCTTGTTATGCTATGAAGTTGGAGCATGATTTATTATTGATTGTCTTTGAGTGGCGGTTGTGGACGAGCGATGTTCTTTTCCTACCAATCTATCCCCCTAGGGGCAGGCGTAGTATTACTTTGCTTCGAGGGCTAATAAACTTTTGCAATAAGTATATGAGTTCTTTATGACTAATGTGAGTCCATGGATTATACGCACTCTTACCTTTCCACAATTTGCTAGCCTCTACGGTACCGTGCATTGCCCTTTACCACCTCAAGATTCAGTGCAAACTTCGCAGATGCATCCAAACCCCGTGATATGATACGCTCTATCACACATAAGCCTTATTATATCTTCCTCAAAACACCCACCATACCTACCTATTATGGCCTTTCCGTAGCCATTCTGAGATATATTGCCATGTAACTTCCACTGCTTCCATTTTGATGACTTGAGCATTCATTGTCATATTGCTTTGCATGATCGTAAGATAGCTAGCATGATATTTCCATGGCTTATCCGTTTTTTTGATATCGTTGTTATGCTAGATCATTGCACATCCTGGTACACTACCAGATGCATTCATATAGGGTCATACTTTATTATAGGTATCGAGTTGTAATTTTTATTTCTTTTGAGTTATAAGTAAATAGAAGTGTGATGATCATCATCATTCATTTTTAGAGCATTGCCCAAGTGAGGAAAGGATGATAGAGACTATGATTCCGCCACAAGTCGGGATGAGACTTCGGACAATGTGAAAAAAAGGAAAAAAGGAAAAGAAAAAAAAGAAAAAAAGAAAAAGAAAGAAAAAGAAAGAAAAGGAAAAATAAAACAAAGAGAGAAGGGGCAGTGTTACTATCCTTTACCACACACGTGCTTCAAACTAGCACCATGTTTTTCATATGGAGAGTCTCCTATGTTGTCACTTTCATATACTAGTGGGAATTTTTCATTATAGGATTTTATGCACACCCACTTAGTTTCCATATTGAGCTTCCATACACTCATAGCTCTTAGTGCATCCGTTGCATGGCAATCCCTACTGCTCACATTGATATCAATTGATGGGCATCTCCATAGCCTGTTGGTTAGTCGCGTCGATGTGAGACTTTCTTACTTTTTTGTCTTCTCTATATTTACCACTATCATCATACTCTATTCCATCCGTAGTGTTATATCCATGGCTTGCGCTCATGTATTGCACAAGGTTTGAAAAAGCTGAAGTGCGTGAAAAAGTATGAACCAATTGCTCGGCTTGTCATCGGGGTTGTGCATGATAAATACTTTGTGTCAAGAAGATAGAGCATGACAAGACTATATGATTTTGTAGGGACATGTAACATCCCAATTTCCAATTTGGATGTTATACACAGATCTTCATATGCATATCATATTTTATTTGCATTTGGTTGTGATCCTAGAAATCTTAAGCAACTGAAGGACCCAAGGAGAGAGTTGTAGGTTTCACAAATTTTCATATTTGAATTTATCTTCAAATTTGAAAAGAGGATCAATTTGATTTTAATTTTTTCTCTCCAATTATTTTCAACAATAAAAATAAATGAGAGAAGATAATATGACTTCTTCAACAAAGAAAAATATTGAAGAAGAAAATTTTAAAATCCAATTATTATTTTATTTGCATTTTATTTGTTATTTTCTTTGAATTAGAGAAAAACATGCATTTTTGAAAATTGCATTTTAGTCCAGAAAAATGTTCATCTTGTCCCAAATATTAGGTTTGGACGATGAAAATTGTTCTGGAATTTTTTAGAATTTTTTAATATTTTATTAGGATTTTTTTCGCGGCAAAATTATTTTAAAAAAATTCCGGTCCGAACTGGGCCGAAGCCCAGCCGGCCCAACCGAGCGCCGCCGCCTCTCCCTTCCGTGCGGACGCCGGACTCCTGTGAGGAGGAGTTCGGGTCAGCCTCCCGCCCCGTCGCGCAAGCCGAGGACCCTCGGGGCCCCTCTTTATAAGCCGCCACCGGCCCTCCCGCTCCCCTCATCGCGCTGCACCGCCGCCCGCAGC